>NW_013668560.1:84049-92196 GCF_000517525.1 Limulus polyphemus
TATATCTGATAAAATAGTTATCAATACTTTATCATTTTAACTTGTAACTCTGTAATAGGTTCTGTTTATATAATCTTTGTATATATCTGATAAAATAGTTATCAATACTTTATCATTTTAACTTGTAACTCTGTAATAGGTTCTGTTCTTTTCCATGCTAACAAAAATTTAGATATGAATGTAACCGAAACACAAAAGTATGACTGAGTCTTAAATAAAAATAATAACAGATTTTAATCTAGGTTTGGAGATTCATTAATAAGATCAAGTTTTTTATAATTATTTTATCTTAGATAATTAAAACATACACCATCAGTCAGAGTGAAAATGAAACATGTCATTCCTTAAACTTAACAGACTTACCAATTAAGTACTTTGATCCCAACCTGTACAACTTTCGAAACTGATGGTACACATAAAGAACTGCCATACACCGAGTTACGGTCAATAACACAACATCCAAGTCTTTATGTGGTGTCTGGAAACACAATAATAATTAATCAGAGCAAATCAACCTGGCCATCAGTATAGTTAATCAAATATACTAAAATCGACTGTTTGTCAAATGAAAACAAACTTATTTGTTACTTTATCTGTGGGAATAATAACATATAGATTAACACTTCAGATACCATCATTGTTTTAATCACAATGACACGTTAAATTATAAAGTTCTTTAAAAAAAAAAGGCACATTGCCAGCTTGTTCTCTAAAGAAAGTTAACAATGAATCATTGTTGTTAAACTTTTATTTCTAGATTACTTAGTATAGCATCATCTTTGTGACGTATGCATCCTACAGTACGTGATGTTCACTTCACCTCTAAAGTTAGTTTATCCACGCATACAAAGTTATAACAGAATGAAGAATTTTAATTAATAGTTACCTCAATAGGGGGACACTGATAGCTCCATCTACACCTACTGTTCCTTTCACCAAATGTTGGTCCCATTGAGAGAATACAAATAGTAAGAGTTGAGAAAGTTACAATAACCTCCCAAGGATGTCGGCAACAAAAGTGACCGTAACTATAAAACAGCTGCGACACCATGGTGACCTGAAACAAAAAGTAACTAATATTTAACACCTTCCATATAACTTATCATACAGCTCTCTACAGTCTAGTGGAAAAAAAAAACAACTTAGGAGTGTTTATCATTATCCTCACAATCTATTGAGGTAAATATATAAAAACTTATGGTAACTCTTATTCAGTGTGCAGAAAAAAATAATAGTTTCATAAGAAACCCAATATGTAATATACATAAGTAAATCAGATAGGTTTTAGAATATGTTTCCGAGCTACAGTTAACAATAGCCTAAACCCTTTAGCTACAACAACAACGTTAACAAAAAACATCTTATATTTTGTAGAAAGGCAAGAGTTGAAAAAACAATTAAAGCTACTTGAAACTATTTCACAAAAAATAATATATATTTATGGTGTTTTGTTTTCAGTTACCAAACAATGTGATGAAAGAAAAACAGTATCTAAAATCAGGTCTTGTAACGATAAAAATAATTACACTCATGACTGTTTTAATAGTCCACTCTTATAATGTGATCCCTAAGTTCAGTTATTATATGAAAATTATTTTGTACGAATAGCTTGGTTTTAAATTTGTTACTTCCGGAAAAATATCAAGAATTTTATGGAGCTCTGAAATAGTTCGTACATATGGTTCCAGACTTACTTTGTTCAATCAATCAGACTCAGAGCAGCCTAACAATAATATCATAATTTTACAGCACATTCTCCGGCATTTATTATACAATAAATATATATATCATAAATTCGTTTTATTTTGTTCTTCTTTCTTTAAGTCACTATATTTTTAAAGGTTCTTTATTTGAAACGTCTAATAATATAATTTGATTTTGAAGAGGTAAAAATCTGTAGAGAAAGCCATCTGATAATAATGTATTTATTTGTGGTTTTTACATTAATTTGATATTTACAGCATCGCCATGGGTGAAAAAATAAATTATAGATTAAAAATACAACTTGATAATCAAACGGTAAAATGAACTAGAGTTAAGCCTAAACTAATCTACGACACGTACAAAAGTTTCATAAATAAGGCAAGGCTCGTACTCCAGACACAGACATAACTTGTAAATTGTAGAGGCATTTCGAAATTAACCAACCGCACTCGTGCGTCTTAAGTACATACAAGGTCAGATGATGTTGAAATATTTTAATATTGTGATTCTCAGCATCCTTACTGTAGAAAAAAAACCACTGAGGAATCTTTGCGCTCAACTGTAAGTGTATATAACATGTAACCTTCAGCTAGGCCTTACTTTAAACCTGAAATTGTGGTAGACGTACAATCCCCAAAATAAAGCCCCCGCGAGAAAAGCACGCGTTTTGTACGAATGTCAAATGATCCTTCCTTGGTGCAACATCTATCATTCAGCACTTGTGTTGTTTTATTGTTTTTAAGCGCTATAAGTTCTCGCAGTAAAATGCGTAACATGGTAACAGCAGTTAACATGAAAAAATTATAGGGGGCGCAACAAAAGGCAGGTTAAGAAAAGAGGCATCATGGAAAAGTTTGACACAGACAAACTGATATTTTCACCTACAATATAGGTTGTTGGTAATACAGCACACACAGTGACGACGTCAATAATTTACACATAACTAACTTTATGATACAACAGTCTGAGATAAGTGAACTGTTAGCCGGAGCGAGACCTAGTGATTGTCGTTAACGCACTGGAGTTCCGAGAGTCTTTGGTTCGAGACGTAATGCCACCACACACTCTCAGCTGTGGGTGCGTTGTAAGAGTGACAGTCAATTTCGCTTTGGGCGCCACGATCTGTCAAAGGTATCTCTGACCCGGTCGTATTTAGACTACCTTGTGTCATTCAATAGAACAAACTAACCAGTAAACTTTAGAGAATGTTTACATTAACTATTTTTTCTATACTTCAAAAACTACTAAGGTTAATTATTGCAATAATTGTTTGTTTTTGATAAATAAAACAAATAGGATTCTTATTTAGTTAGGATACTCCTAAGTTTATGAACCTTGTAATAATTATTTATTGAATTTGAAATTACGTGGGTTATTAGTCTTTAAACGAAATCAACCGTACCCACTGCTGTGGACTGCAATTTCGCTTATAGAAAGCTCATCAGCACATCTTGGACTGGCAAATCAAGAGAAACAATAAGCCTTTACGTCAGTGATTGTTATTTCAGGCGTATAATATTGACAAAACTCTGGAAGCGGTAAACGTAATCAGTCAAATAATAATTACATACAAATGCAATAGTACAGCTGGAAAAAACAACAACACTTACTTTGGCTAACTTTTTCTATTTCTTCTCCTTCGGTTATAACGTCAAAACAATAACACTATATATTATCAACTGACACTTGAACAAACGGTCGGCTTTCTTTTATGTCGTGTTTTCAAATACTACGCACGTGTGGTGTATAGGGCGCGTGTCGCGGTTACTGTTGGCCAAAGGAACACGCAACCATTAAATAATCTCGATCATCATGATTGGTTGGAAACTACGTCAAAGGAAAATACGCCTGTTTCCTTGACTACATTCATGTTTGAAGGTTCGGCGTATAATTAAGTGATATGTATACAGAGATTTTCACAGAACTATCAGCTCTTATGAACTTATGCAGCTGTACAAAGTCTGATCTTTAGATGATCTGGAAGAACATTTCAATACAGCGTATAAATATGAACAAACATATAAAATATAAAGAATTACCATAACAACCACTTTTAATTTCTTCCTGTACTTGTACCACACTTTAAACATTTCTAAAACTGTGATTCGCGAAATATTTTATTATTATTATTCTATACGCTGATGGTATAAGAGACTGGGATGTTGAATTTTAATTTTTGGAATAACAACCTAGGTATAAAGTGTATTTATTTCAGTAAATAATAGCAACCTACGCATAACGTTTATTTATTTCAGTAAATAATAATAACCTAGGTACAAAGTTTATTTATTTCAGTAAATAATAGCAACCTACGTATAACGTTTATTTATTTCAGTAAATAATAATAACCTAGGTATAACGTTTATTTATTTCAGTAAATAATAACAATCTAGGTATAACGTTTATTTATTTCAGTAAATAATAACAACCTAGGTATAACGTTTATTCATTTCAGTAAATAATAACAACCTATATATAACGTTTATTTATTTCAGTAAATAATAACAATGTAGGTATGACGTTTATTTATTTCAGTAAATATAACAAGGATAAAGAAAGACTTTCTTTAATACCCAAAATTTAGTATGTGTAATATAAACAAAAAACAAAATAAAATAAAATTTTCATGTTAAGAGTTGGTATAAACATGGTATCTTCATCAAGTCCGTAATATGCAGACGATATTAAATGAACAGAGGCTCATTGTCAAAAAAGGGACAGTTTTTCAAGTAATGTGATGCAAGTGTAGATTTGTGTGTATGTTAGAGGAGACTATGGGTTGCCTCTGGTACACATAAAACCATAGAAGCAAACAACGAATTATTGCGTATTAACACTGAATAAGATGTTTCTTTAAAGACCTACAAGTCCCTGTGTATTATCCATTTTAACATTTAAATCTTTCTCTTTCTCTGTTTTTTCCTAATAGCTCGCAGCAAGCAAGATGTGAAATAAGTTGTATCTTTTCGTAGTTGTTGAAATATTTTATGAAAGAGAGACAAGGGGCACTTTTGGAGCATAAAGGGAGGAAGGCAGGTCTTGAGCCCATTCAGCCACCCCACTATGCACCAAGTAATATTCTAATCATACAAACCCAACAATGCCGACTAACAGCAACATTGGCCAACAATGTTTTCCAGCTCCAGTTACTTTGAAAAGCTGATCGTTTGATTTTCTTTGCTTGTCCTTTGAGAACCTATCCAACTGTGCCATCTTAAGCCTCATTATCGTGTAATCAGTGCAACTCTTGCGTCATTCAGTGAAATCCTTACAACGAATGTAAAACACGATGACATAGCTAAAAAAGGCACAATCTCTTGGCGTACCACATTTTGCTATCACAGCAGGTGATGCGAAATTATTCATCAGATCATGGAAATTACAACCGATAAACTGGCTAGAAGAAGCACTAAAAACTCCACCGTAAAAAAGAGATCTTTTTTTTTCAATGTTGTGATTTTACAGTATTCAAAAATATAATACTGTAAAGTGATAAACCTTTTTAGTTTATTGTTGCTCTTAGGGCAGTGAAAGAACAATGGAAACAAACATTTTAAATACACCCAGGAAAACTTAAAGACCCTGTTTCCATTGTGAAGATTTCTAAAAGTAGTAGCCTCTGTTTCCATTATGAACATGTCTAAAAACAATAGACTCTGTTTCCATTGTGAAGATGTCTAAAAACAATAGACTCTGTGTCCATTGTGAACATTTCTAAAAACAATAGACTCTGTGTTCATTGTGAACATTTCTAAAAACAATAGACTCTGTGTCCATTGTGAACATTTCTAAAAACAATAGACTCTGTGTCCATTGTGAAGATGTCTGAAAACTAGATACCCTGTTTCCATTGTGAAGATGTCTAAAAACTCTATGCCCTGCGTCCATTGTGAACATTTCTAAAAACAATAGACTCTGTGTCCATTGTGAAGATGTCTAAAAACAATAGACTCTGTGTCCATTTCTAAAAACAAAAGTCAGTTACATACTGAACTACAAGAAAGAGGATAATAGCAGTTTGTTTCAGATATATTCGCGCAAAGCTTTATAAAGGGTTATCTGTACATAGCCGTATCTAAATAGTAACTGACAGTTTAAAGCAGTGTTCCCAAAGTGGGAGCCGCGGACCCCCTGGGTGCCATGAAGCTTTTTCTAGGGGTCTCCAAAAAATGGGCCGAAACACAGATGTTAAATTAATTTTATATCTAAATAAACAATAAGCCGATAACAATCATATTGAATTAATTAAATGATACACTATGTTGAAAGGCCATGTTATTGTTTTTACTACAGCACTACACCATGCTAAAGTTATAGGTTAGGAGGCTAACTTTTTTACTCACATCAAGGGAGCCTCAAACTAAAAGAGTTTGGGAAACACCCATGACCCTAAATCACGGAGCGCCTTTTAGGTCTAACCACTAGGCCACTTATAACCTGTTAATAACAGTATATTACTGTAAAATATCACGTGATTATATGGAAATTAATACTATTTTCAGAAAAAAAAACTCACTTTTAAACAAACTCGAACAATATATTCCTCGTTGTAAAAAAAAAAAATCATCTCTTAAACTACTAATAAAATATAAATAGGGCAATAAACTTTATTTTATAATATAGACAAAACAACGTTTACAATAAAAAAAATGACTCTAAATGTTTCGGTAACTTCCGCTATCATCACCAGGAGTAAATATCTACTCTAACAGCGGGTTTATGTACTAGAATGGTTGGCTTTATTATAATTCACCGGGGTGACACGAATACTGTACGTATGAAGTCAATATTTCAGTATTATCGCTAGCCAACCCTTCATCTCTATTTAACAAATGATTTCAATAGATTCTCTGATATTAAACTCATTTATGATTATTGTTTTATGTCACTATCAATTACGTATTTTACCCTTGAATATTGTTTGTTAACTTACAGTGAAATACGGTGTCAGAGAAACATAAATATTCTATGTACACCTGTAACGTATTCTACGTATACACACACATGAGGAATTACACGAGATTACGTCACATAATGGCATTCTTGATTCAAATATATAAGTTAGTTCTCTCAGTCATGCATGAAATATTAGAACTTATATTGTACTTAGAACCATCACAATTATCTCTCCAGTAAGTACAGAAAGCGTAACGTTCTATTTACTCAATTAGAAAAACCATAAAGAGATTATTAGGAGAGAGACCAGCGCCAAACTCCTCAAGCGGAGAAAAAGTATAACTATCATATTTGCATTGAGTGCCTGATGTAAAAAATGATTATAATAATAATAAAACATTGTACAATAATTAATAATAATGATAATAGCGTATAAAATCGTTATTTATTTATTTAAACGCTAGGTGAACTTAGCACCGTCCAAAGAACAGGCTTCCCCTCCTCCAATTGTGGAGTACTGCCGCCCATGTTTGTCATATCTTATTGTAGCGTCATGCAGTCCCTAATTACAAACCAGTAACTATTTTTTTGGTTCTACTTGGGTGTATACTGTGTCTAGTTATTATGAAAATTCTCACACAAATATGTCATATATCCTGTTTACAGATTCACGGCATGTGTTATAAAAAAAATTTAACACAGTCTGGTGTTTATTATAACAAATTTAGCCCGGGACGTAAACAATATAATAACAACAAAAACTGCCAACTGTTTGAGATTTTCACTTAACATCACGTGCCTGTCTGAAAATATATTGCATAAGCAACAAAACCGGCCTGTCGTTATTAAATGTTTCTCATTTGTTGTGATTCGGCTAATTACATCGTATCTCACTATTGTTACAATGAAAAATGATGCATTATTAATTTTGTGAACATGTAAATTTCCCAAGCATTTTGTTTAGGCCTAAGAGTTCTTGTTACATTCATATCACATAACCTAAAGGCGGCTATAAGAAAGGTGTGTTTGTTTTTTGTGAAACATAAAACTATACAATAGTCTATCTGTGGGCCAACCACGAGTATCGAAACCCGACTTGTAATGTCATAAGTTCTCAGGCTTAACGCTGAGCCACTGGGGACTAAAAGGAAGGAAAAATGAACAAAAGACCGCTGTGGTATGGTGAAATCGAAAACAAAATGGACTATTAAAGTTTAAAATCACCAGAGAAAGGGTGTCTAAGGCCGAAACGTTGTGAACATTCAAACATCTATATAACATTAAACCTTTATGTGGTATAGGTTCTCTCCTTTTGTTTTTACTACAGGGAAGGGATCGAACAATTTTTTAAACACATTATGTTATCTAGCTTTAAAACCAAACAAACAATTCTATCATGCTTATAAAAATTTATTGACAAAAACATGACTCAACAGTTGTTTATAAGGACGATAGAATATTTATTGACAAAAACATGACTCAACAGTTGTTTATAAGGACGATAGAATATTTATTGACAAAAACATGACTCAACAGTTGTTTATAAG
>NW_013668560.1:93020-94685 GCF_000517525.1 Limulus polyphemus
TTGTAAGGAAATAACACCACTGTCCTGTAAGGAAATAATACCACTGTCCTGTAAGGAAATAACACAACTTCTTGTAAGGAAATAACACCACTGTCCTGTAAGGAAATAATACCACTGTCCTGTAAGGAAATAACACAACTTCCTGGAAGGAAATAACACCACTTCCTGTGATAGTATTTTATTAGATGGATATAGTAAAAACATGACGTATTAAATTGTGTTTTCCTGTCTTTAAGATACTTTGTACCATATAAAGTTTCACGTAAAATGTTGTACTTTGATTTGGGTGTTTGAATCGGCACGAATACAATTTTTACAAGGATTAGCGATCTTCACTGGAAGGCAGTGAACACGGTCAAAATCTGTCATATGTCATTGTATTTGTAGATTTATTACGATACTAGGTCAGAGAAATTAAACAATGACTGTATTGGTCACCAGTATTGTTAACGATTCGTTTTAGTGCCGCCATTGTTGCTAGATGGTTAGTTTGACTTGATTCTGATAAGGATATTACTAATAGCTTGTTTTAGCATGGTGACAAAGTAAAAGTCCGTATCGACCTCTTGGCGGTATAGGCTGATGTAATATGTGAACTAAAAACAGATAATTTGAGAATGATGTGACACGTGTTCAAAGCTGGCGTTTCCGCCATGTGGGTGCGGTTACTTCGGTTTTCCCCAAAACTTTTAAACATACAAGTTTCAAGTTTATGGCAGAAATTTTCACATTGTCTCAGATGGTTTAAGAAAACTGAATATATTTTACTAATCGTTTTTTTTCTTCTTTGTTTGTTTTTCTTTCACGAAACTTTGGTCACTGGCCCAATTTTAAAATTCGCTTTTGGCCAAGGCCATTTTAAAGTGGCCACTAAGTCGATGATCTTATAAAGAAGCATGTTAAATGAAAAGCAGATTGACGTCATCTGTTAGTCATCGATAACTTGAATCTCCGACTCACAATTTCTGAAAAATTGTTAGACATCTGGAGGTAAAGCATCTGTTATCTCTTCAATATAGAATTAAAATTACTGCTTGAAAGATTTCAAAATCTTCTCGGACTGTACAAAGTCAGTTATCCTGTTTTCGAGCAGTGCTTCTTGAAGAAAGAAGAAACTTATAACTATACCGCTTAGTAACAAAATAATCTACATCAAGCTTGTCTATTCTTGCTGTGACATCATTATATCGAATAAGTTGATAATAACGTTAGATCATACATAATCCACAGGTTTGATGTCATCAAAGAAGCTACTTCCTTGTTATGTTTATCATCCCAAAAATGATTACTTGTCAGGAAATCGGAAATACAGGATATTAGTTATCACAGAAAGTTATCACTTAACTTAGGATATTAGTTATCACAGAAAGTTATCACTTAACTTAGGATATTAGTTATCACAGAAAGTTATCACTTAACTTAGGATATTAGTTATCACAGAAAGCTTAACTCCCAAAGTCATCTTCTAAAATAAAATTAAGCTTTAACTTACAATCTTAAAGTTTATTACGTTACTTGACTTACAATCTTAAAGTTTATTACGTTACTTGACTTACAATCTTAAAGTTTATTACGTTACTTGACTTACAATCTTAAAGTTTATTACGTTACTTGACTTACAATCTTAAAGTTTATTACGTTACTTGACTTACAATCTTAAAGTTG
>NW_013668560.1:95685-97747 GCF_000517525.1 Limulus polyphemus
ATTAGGTTATTTGACTTACAATCTTAAAGTTGATTAGGTTATTTAACTTATAACCTTAAAGTTGATTAGGTTATTTAACTTATAATCTTAAAGTTGATTAGGTTATTTAACTTATAATCTTAAAGTTGATTAGGTTATTTAACTTATAATCTTAAAGTTGATTAGGTTATTTAACTTATAATCTTAAAGTTGATTAGGTTATTTAACTTATAATCTTAAAGTTGATTAGGTTATTTAACTTATAATCTTAAAGTGTAACCTGCTATTTGACTTATAATCCTAAATGTTTTTACGTTGCATGACTTACAATCTCAAAGTGTATTAAGTTATTTGACTTAAAATTCAAAAATTTATTATGGTATTTGATTATTAAGAATTGTCTGTTGTCTATAGTTGATTATTGAGAACTGTAAGCTGCCTATAGAGTAGATTATTAAGAACTGTAGGCTGCCTATAGAGTAGATTATTAAGAACTGTAAGCTGCCTATAGAGTAGATTATTAAGGACTGTAGGCTGTCTATAGTTCATTATTAAGAACTTAGGTGCCTATAGTTATTATTAAGAACTGTAAGCTGCCTATAGAGTAGATTATTAAGAACTGTAGGCTGCCTATAGAGTAGATTATTAAGAACTGTAGGCTGCCTATAGAGTAGATTATTAAGAATTGTCTGTTGTCTATAGTTGATTATTAAGAACTGTAAGCTGCCTATAGAGTAGATTATTAAGAACTGTAAGCTGTCTATAGTTCATTATTAAGAACTTAGGTTGCTTATAGAGTAGATTATTAAGAACTGTAGGCTGCCTATAGAGTAGATTATTAAGAATTGTCTGTTGTCTATAGTTGATTATTAAGAACTGTAAGCTGCCTATAGAGTAGATTATTAAGAACTGTAAGCTGTCTATAGTTCATTATTAAGAACTTAGGCTGTCTATAGAGTAGATTATTAAGAACTTAGGCTGTCTATAGTTGATTATTAAGAACTGTAAGCTGCCTATAGAGTAGATTATTAAGAACTGTAAGCTGCCTATAGTTGATTATTAAGAACTTAGGCTGTCTATAGTTGATTATTAAGAACTGTAGGCTGCCTATAGAGTAGATTATTAAGAACTTAGGCTGTCTATAGAGTAGATTATTGAGACCTGTAAGCTATCTATAGTTCATTATTAAGAACTTAGGTTGCCTATAGTTGATTATTAAGAACTATAGGCTGCCTATAGAGTAGATTATTAAGAACTGCCTATAGAGTAGATTCTGTCTACAGAGTTATTCATTAATAGCCATACGTGAAAAGTTTGTAACTTATATAATGTGGAAAATCTTCATTTTAACATAATTAATTTTTATTTCTTTATGTGTTACACAACTATTAAGACAAGTAACTATTAATAGTAAATAAATAGATACGAAAGCGCCAGAAACGTGTTTAGGTTTTGAATTTAGTTACTTATCCGTTATTCGTCTAAAGAAGTGAACTTGAATATTCGGGAATAACTTTTTCGTACATTCTCCTACGTTTCGTGATTCGCCTTACAGACTATGAGATCCGGTATAGAAGACGTCATTATTTGGTCCACATTAAAGAGTAACAATAATACACCCCACGAATACAAATACTTGCCTCAGTTCCGCCACAACACAGAATTTCCCTTTCTTTATAGTCACTAATTGCTAACTAAGTCAAGGGTGACATCGGAAACGAACCGGAAAAGGAAATTTATTTTCCGGGCGAGCTGCATTAAGTTTGATATAGGTGGACGTTTCGTAAGGTGCTCTAATCTATTAGATCTCATCAAAAACATTGCGTAACTAGAATTAATAGTCTGTAAGCAAGACAGTAAGTCTAGAAGTAGCTGTTGTATCTATATGAGTAAGAATCTTAGTAACAAGTATTAATAGAATTAATAGTCTGTAAGCAAGACAGTAAGTCTAGGAGTAGCTGTTGTATCTATATGAGTAAGAATCTTAGTAACAAGTATTAATAGAATTAATAGTCTGTAAGCAAGACAGTAAGTCTAGGAGTAGCTGTTGTATCTATATGAGTAAGAATCTTAGTAACAAGTA
>NW_013668560.1:98747-105247 GCF_000517525.1 Limulus polyphemus
GTAAGAATCTTAGTAACAAGTATTAATAGAATTAATAGTCTGTAAGCAAGACAGTAAGTCTAGGAGTAGCTGTTGTATCTATATGAGTACTGTATCTTAGTAACAAGTAGTTTACATTGTTACACAGTTGTTGTTAGAAAACAATAAATATTTGACACTATTGTATAGTTACTGTTGAAAAACCTGATACTTTAAATTGTTACACGCTTATTGTTGAAAGAACAAAACATTAAATCTTTTATAGTGTTGTATACTTTGTTTAAAACAAATCTTTTATATTGTTGCATACTTTATGTTTAAAACAAATATTTTACATACTGTTAAGAGACGACAAAAAGAACACATTTTTTACATCAAAACTGTTAATTACATTATATATCTGAGTTCTTGAGAAGAAAAGAAAAAAATGATCAAATCCTGACAAACTTCAGTAATAAACAATTTCAGCAGACGAGCACCACCTAAGGTTAGTTGATGGTAATATTATTACATAACATTCTCAGTTCAATGGAGTTTTGTAGAAAGGTTTCTAGGTTTTGAAACGGTATCGATATCAATCACGTGTTTTTACATTGTCGGTCACGTTCTCGTACTTTACATCCCACCGCCTGGTGTTGTGTATTAGAACAATGTGTTCATTAGTAAACGTTGTCGACAATTGTCAGGATGATGGTAGATAAAAATTGCTTGTTTATTTGTTGCTAAGCGAATAGCTAAACAATGGGATATCCACACCGTCCCACTGCGATCCCCGATTTTAGTGTTATAAGCACTTAAGTTTACTGCTGAAAGTTGTCAATATAACTAATTATGATAAAATAGTGTTAGTTCACTATATAATTCTTGTACAAAATCCACAATAATTTATTGTATCAAGTTAAAAGTAAAATATACAATTAGAAACTCCAATTGTTTCTAAGTTATTTTATAATGTCAGTTGTAGTACATTAACTACGAAACATAATAACTGTTTGACAATAAAAAAAACTGAAGTCACCTAATACTTTTCTGAAGATAAATATTATTGGCACGTGACTTTAATAACGTTAACTTGAGTAAAAAAATAATTTAGGAACTCCATCTCACTTTTTGTTTACTTGTTTGTTGTTAAGGGCAAAGCTACATAATGAGCTATCTGTGATGTACACACCACAGGTGTCGAAACCCGTCTTTTAGCCTTAAAAGCCTTGGGGAAGTGTACCTTAGACCATTATTGATAATGGAAACCATAGGGTGCATGCTAATATTTCTGTTGAAATATGCCGCCCCCCCCCCCCCATTTAAAGCTAAATTTGTGGGTTTTCTTCTTGCGGTTGGTACAGCGTAAATAGACCACTGTGTAAAGTTTGCGCTCAAACAAAACAAACTGTTGAAACATTTCACAGAAGCTTGTAGAAGTTTGTGCAACGTAAATGGAGATTTATGTAACTTTGGATTAAACAAACACGAGTAGCTGTACGAACTCTGAGAGCAGTAACACAATCTTGTCGCTTTAAAAAATGGTGAGAAACAGTTATAACCACCTATTACGACATCTCAAAGTTCTGGTGGGAGGCGTTCGTTTATAGCGCCATCTCGTGATTATATATAGTATCAACAGTGCATGTTTCAAAAATCTAAAATGTCAAACAACTCGATGATAATGATTAACGAAAAATTAAATTCAAAGTATTCATGAGACAGTTATTCTTTTAACCTGACTTTAGTTATACTTGCTGAAGTTTAATATAAACGGACATATGTAATAAATAGTTCCGTTTATTTACTGATTCAGTGTTATCTTATTACAAGTTACAACTTTTACAGCAGGAAGAATAGTTTCTAGAACAGATACGACGTTTCGATCATTGGTGTAATCATTCTTATGTATGGTCGAAACGTCGTATCTGCTGTAAAAATATTCTTCCTTACTGTAAAATTGTAACTTGTAATAAAATCATATTTAATAAATGTTAAAAAATTTCAGAAAACTAATATTTTACTTAAGTAGTTTTACTAGAACAGATAATAATTAACAGCCCATTCTTTTATAATATGTAATATATAACAGCCCATTCTTTTTATAATATATAATAATTAACAGAATTATTATATATTATAAAAAGAATGGGATATTATAAAAAGAATGGGCTGTTAATTATTATATATTATAAAAAGAATGGGCTGGTATAATATATAACAGCCCATTCTGTTTAGAACAAATAATAATTAACAGGTTTTTATTTAAATATACTGCCAGATGTGAAAGATGTAGCATTTTCGGATATATTTAAATATAGAAAAGGTATTTGATGAAGCAAATATTACCTTAACCGGGATAGATAAACAAAGTCCAAATCTTGTTTTGCTAAAGAAATTTTCTCCCCATTTACATGTAGAGTTTCAGCTTTGTACCATTTTTTAAAGAATACAAAGGATCAGGGAAAATCCCTTTCACACCATCACGTTACCAAACGTGCCATAATCACACCATTATTAAGAATATTGTTTTACGGATGTATAAACTAATCACCCTGCTATAAAAATAAAATCTTCTTAATTGGAGCCTACACTTCTACTTCTTTAAACCTTAAACTTCTGTCCTCTTGTTCTATTACCTTCAGAACACAAAACAAAGAAACCAGAAGTTTTTATCTTATTAATCTCCTGGATAATCTCGCACACTTTATCTTATCAATCCAATGGATAATCTTGTACACTTTATCTTATCAATCCCATGGATAATCTCATACACTTTATCTTATCAATCCCCTACATAATCTCATACACTTTATCTTATCAATCCAATTGATAATCTCGCACACTTTATATTATCAATCCCCTGCATAATCTCACACATTTTATCTTATTTATCCCCTGGATAATCTCATACACTTTATATTATCAATCCCCTGCATAATCTCACACATTTTATCTTATTTATCCCCTGGATAATCTCATACACTTTATCTTATCAATCTCATGGATAATCTCATACACTTTATATTATCAATCTCATGGATAATCTCTTACACTTTATATTATCAATCCCCTGGATAATCTCGTACACTTTATCTTATCAATCCCCTGGATAATCTCATACACTCTAATAAAATAATTTCTTACCCTTTCCTCCTCAAGAGAAAACAAATTAAAATACCTTAACCTATTCCCGTAAGGCAACCCCCTCTCCAGAATCATCCTAGTAGCTCTCCCCTGAACATATTTAAGTAAGTCAATATCCTTTCTTGGAAAAAGAAACAAAAACTGTACACAGTATTCCACGTAAGGTCTGATTAGTGATTTGTAGAGAGAGATATAACTACATCTTTTGAATTGTAATAATTATGTCTACAAATTCACTTCTATTAGCTTTACCTACTAGCAACAGAACACTGCTTCGATGGTTTGAGCATCTTATCCACCACTATGCTAAAATAATTGTCTTCAGTCACACATTTGAATTGGATTACGTCTGTACTAAACATGTGACCGACCCCAATGATGATAAACCCTGCACTTACTATAATTAATGGTTATTTGCCAAATGTAATTACCCACCTTATCGATTAAACCAAGTCATTTTGAAATATCTCAATATTCTTAATACAGCTTGAAGTACCCAAGAGTTTAATATCAGCAGCAAACTTTACTAAGTAGTAATCACATCTCTATCAATATTGATTCAACTTTGTTTTTACATAACTCTACATACTATCTCCTTGACTGTCTTTCAACGATTTTCTTGATGCTTCACTGGCCTCATATTTATAATCTAACCCTTGTTCTAGTTACTTCGCAAAGTTTCTAGTTCATTAACATTCGTGATGTGCCCTCTAGTCAACATATAAATTACAATATTAAAAATATAACTTATAACAGTATTTATTCCTGATTCACTTCTTTATATTATTGGTCTTCCCTATTATTATTTTCCTCTTTTTATACAAATATGCCTATCTTGAATTAAAAGCAATTTACTTTTTAAAATTTTGAAATATATCCCATAACATCTTTTAACTTTCATCTCAGTTCACAAAACAGATCTTGTTTCAGGGCCTCAATGTTGGCTGTCCGAAAATGAGTACCTACAATTTTACTTCTTTTTTATGCCAACATGTAACAAAACATTACGTAATGATCAGCCTCTTCCTCAAAATTTCTAGTTAAACTCTTGGAATTATATCCTCATTAATGGTTAACAATAAATTTGAAACGACATCCCGTCTAACCATTCGGTTTACAAAACCATTCTGGAATCTTTCTCCTTCCCTCGTTGATAATAGACAACCACAATAAGCTGCAGTTCATACCTTATACAAAGAGCTACCTCCTCCATCCTCTCTTAAAGAGTCTTATACTATTAAATAACATAACATAGAATTTCAAAATAATTCACATCATCAGTATTCACCAAAGCTAATCAAATATCAGTAATTTCCATGATAACTAAGAAATGCTGAATGAAAATGAAGAAGAATGTATAATAATATGTCAACCACACTATATATATATATATATATTTATAATGTCGATGATGTCTTTATTATAGTTTTTTATTTCAAGTTTACCCAGTGCTAGAAATAAAGTTTCGATAACCCTTGTGGGCGTAGCACAGATATCTCACTGTGTAGCTTTGCGCTTAATAACAAGCATACGAAAAACATTTCAAGTTGAACCTTGAACCCACATTTTTTTGTTTCTAACATTAGAATAATAGAAGCTTCGCTTATTCTTGATACTGATATGTTTATGTTTAAAACAATTAGTTAGATTGTTATGTTTCTAAGTCTGCTATTCCAAAACTCTTCGTTGCCCAAAGTTTGTTCCCACCCCAATTCTAAAGCTCCCTCACTACTGTGTAAGTTAAGTTTAAAGTATCATTAAATAATATATGTAGAGTTTCTCCAAACATTCTTCAGAGTAATCTCTAGCACATAATTCACCCTTGACCTAAATACTATCCCACAATTCCACCCAGCATAACCTACTGCTCTAAACCTAAGTATATCTCTGATAATATTTCATTTAAATTCAAGCTTAATTTAGATCCTGAAAGTACATAATTCCCACACCTAACCTTACGTTCATGGGCGTCCGCAGGGGGTGGTGGAGGGCACTTACGTCATTTTCTATCTCTAAGGTCCTGAGGATGTTTCTAAAATAATTTTTAAGCAGCTCTTTTAATTTACAATTTCCAATATCATTCACTCCTATATAAGCTTCGTAAAAACTATTGCTTTTTGAAACTAGCAACGAAACTGTCCACATACTCTATGATATTCTATACAAAGAAATTAACTAGTCCTAGTCTTTTTTTTTATGTTGTTCACTACAAATATTATCAATAAACTTAATTAGAGAGTTTTCTACTATGTATACTAAACTAAAAAATAAATCATAAAATACTTAGAATATTCAATATAAAAGTTTTAAAAAACAGGAAATATTCTGGTGTATTTGAAAAATCATTTAAGGATTGTCGTTTACGAAATGGTTTGTATTATATAATTTTATTTTTACAACACTTATCCCACATTACCGTTAGAGGGCAGTAGAGTTGTGAATTTGTTGTGGAAAATGGTCGCAGACATGGCGAGTGACGTGAGGGGAAACCGAAAGTTTAATTATATACACAGTTGTGATTTGGCAGTAAATTTCAGAATTAAAATGTAAGTTCCAATGCTGATAAATTATAGTTATGGTAACAGTTTGGCGGTAGGATTCTGTTACAATCTCTACGTATAGGTCAAGTACAATAGCGTTCTTTTTTTTTTTTTCTGGAGGGGAGGATTTTAATTTTATAGAATGTAGAGCATAGTAGAAATAGTAATAGCATATTGTTATTAATAATACTACAGAGAATGGTCGAAGCTATTATCGTGTACTCGTCTTATACGTTATAAAGGTACCGTGTATATTTTCTCGCATTGTAGTTGGTACTTCATTTACCGAACGAAGGGATCTGTATATATAAATATGTGTGTGAATGTTAGTCCTACGAACCCTATTACTTAAACTTAAAGAGTGTGGTGAAACACCCCCCACTTTTTGTTTTCTGGTCAGAATTTGGGCTGGCAAGTGGACGCTTCGTTATAAAACTCTTGGATTTGCATATGATTTTGATTTAAATGTTGTAGTACTTATGTTACCTCACGTTCTGTAGATTGAACAATCGTAGGGGGCCAATAAGCTTTACAAATGTGTTGTTCACCTATAAGATAGTTATCTTTTGAGGATTCTCCATTACTGCCACTTGGAGTGTCATCTGCCTATCATAAAAAACAAAGAAACGCTCCAGGTTTCTGTGTTAATTCGTAGCAAGTAGAATCCAGATAGTTAGGGACTAGCAGTGAGATAATACAGTTAAAACATCTGTCACATCAGATGGATTCACCACCTTACACAGAATCAGTTTTATTTACTAAGCTGATTATAATTTAGTTTTGTTCCCTAGAGGAACCCTGGAAGGGAAGCGTAACCGACCAAGCTACCAGGCTTTGATTGATGATCCACTATTG
>NW_013668560.1:105623-106336 GCF_000517525.1 Limulus polyphemus
AACACCATGCAGTGTTTTAAATCACTCAACCAACACCATGCAGTGTTTTTAAATCACTCAACCAACACCATGCAGTGTTTTAAATCACTCAACCAACACCATGCAGTGTTTTTAAATCACTCAACCAACACCATGCAGTGTTTTTAAATTAAAACATCTGTCACATCAGATGGATTCACCACCTTACACAGAATCAGTTTTATTTACTAAGCTGATTATAATTTAGTTTTGTTCCCTAGAGGAACCCTGGAAGGGAAGCGTGACCGACCAAGCTACCAGGCTTTGATTGATGATCCACTATTGAAGTATTCGGGCATGTACGAAGAGAAATGCTCAGATATGTACGTGACCTGCCAGGTGTTTACGGATGGAAAGCCTCTGTCCCTCCCTGTTCAGACTTCATACAAACCATTTACTACTCGTTGGAAGTAAGTAAAAGTTTCTTTTGGTGTTCATTCATACAGCTTTATTTACTGTTAAGTAATGTACCATCTAATGTATATAAACAATCCCTTATATATAAGAAAGCTCATATTATTTTCAGTTTTTGGAAAGAAGTAGATTTCACTTAAAATACCTTCTAAGATGTAACTGCATGGTGTTGGTTGAATGATTTAAAAACACTGCATGGTGTTGGTTGAGTGATTTAAAAACACTGCATGGTGTTGGTTGAGTGACTGTATTATCTCACTGCTAGTCCCTAACTATCTGGA
>NW_013668560.1:107311-109180 GCF_000517525.1 Limulus polyphemus
CTGCATGGTGTTGGTTGAATGACTTAAAAAACTGCATGGTGTTGGTTGAATGACTTAAAAACACTGCATGGAGTTGGTTGAATGATTTGAAAGCACTGAACTTCTGAAACTGTTTTTATACTGTTTAGAGCTTATGTATTTTTAGTGCAAAGTGCCCTTCATGCAACTGACCATTAAGCTTTATGCTAGAAAAGCAGAGTATTTCTGTTATAGAAGTTTTAAGTATAACCTTTGCCCCACATGGTCTGTTTAAATCAGGTATTATCAAACTGCAGGTGGCAAAAAGGTGTGACAAATCTCTTTGAACTTTTTTTTTGTAAATACTAATACATTACAAATACTAATATGTTGTAAATACTAATATATTATAAATACTAATGTATTGTAAATACTAATATGTTGTAAATACTAATGTATTGTAAATACTAATATATTATAAATACTAATGTATTGTAAATACTAATATGTTGTAAATACTAATATATTATAAATACTAATATGTTGTAAATACTAATATATTAGAAATACTAATGTATTGTAAATACTAATATGTTGTAAATACTAATGTATTGTAAATACTAATATGTTGTTTCATCTTCTCAATCTCTTCACTGTTTGCAGGGAAAGTATTTCATTTTTTAAAGTTTTTAGTTCATTTCATATACTTGTGCAAAGCTACATAAGACCTGTGTAAATAGCCATCCCTAATTTTGAACTGGATCTGTTAATATTCTGTTTATGTAGTGTACATCAGGACTTCTTCAACCAGATTAATACCTTCTCTGACTTGTTAAGAGTTTTGTTTACATTAGTGCTCATTAGAGCTTCTTGAATGTGTTTAATACTGTCTCTAAACTATAGTAATGGTTGTGTCATCAGGACTTCTTGAATGTGATAAATGTCTCCTTTTATCTGTTCAGGTTTAAGGAGCTCTCATGTACTCTGAGATCAAAAATTGTTTGCAAGTTCTTTCAGGCCTGTTTTCTCCTATCAAGAAATTTTAGACTGATTAAAAGATTGAATGTCAAATTGATGAGAATGTGTGCAAGTTTGATATACATATAAACTGGATGTACAGAGTAGGGGGAGTTCACCTGGGAAGAGTTACACTGAAGCAGGATAGGAAGTATTGTTTAAGGAGACTCTTATAACTGGAACTGGATGTACAGAGTAGGGGGAGTTCACCTGGGAAGAGTTGCACTAAAGCAGGATAGGAAGTATTGTTTAAGGAGACTCTTATAACTGGAACTGGATGTACAGAGTAGGGGGAGTTCACCTGGGAAGAGTTGCACTACAGGAAGTAGTATTTGTGGCAAATTTTTCTTTGAACTGTTTAAAGTAACATCAATTGGTAATGAGTACTGGTTGAAATATTAAGATCAATGACTGGTTCATCAAGACTTGTCGATCATCAAGTTATAATTAGTTAGCTACATTTTCAATAAGTTGAAATGAAACAATGTTGATTACTTGGATTTCTTTTTTCAATGGGTCCAGAATAAATCTTTACTAAACTAAAGGCATAAAATTTGTTGTTTAATTACTGAAACAAAAAATTATAAGCTGATGCAGGACTTACAACTTGGTAAAGAACACAGTATGTTAACCTTTACCAACTGATGTAATGACTCAACAGACAATTAAAAACTGAGGCAGGACTTGCAACTTGGTGAGAAACACAGTTTGTTAAACTTTACCAACTGATGTATTGAATCAACAGACAATTAAAAGTTGAGGCAGGACTTGCAACTTGGTGAGAAACACAGTTTGTTAAACTTTACCAACTGATGTATTGAATCAACAGACAATTAAAAGTTGAGGCAGGACTTGCAACTTGGTGAGAAACACAGTTTGTTAAACTTTACCAAC
>NW_013668560.1:110151-115101 GCF_000517525.1 Limulus polyphemus
TATTAATCAGTTTACCTTTCATTAGTTCACTATGTCCCTACAACATTGGTTTATTAATCAGTTACCTTCCATTAGGTCACTACATCCCTACATCACTGGTTTATTAATCAGTTACCTTCCATTAGTTCACTATGTCCCTACAACACTGGTTTTATTAATCAGTTACCTTCCATTAGTTCATTATGTCCCTAAAACATTGGTTTATTAATCAGTTACCTTCCATTAGGTCACTACATCCCTACATCACTGGTTTTATTAATCAGTTACCATCCATTAGTTCACTACGTTCCTACATCACTGGTTTTATTAATCAGTTACCTTCCATTAGTTCACTACATCCCTACATCACTGGTTTTATTAATCAGTTACCATCCATTAGGTCACTACATCCTTACATCACTGGTTTTATTAATCAGTTACCATCCATTAGTTCACTACATCCCTACAACATTGGTTTATTAATCAGTTACCATCCATTAGGTCACTATGTCCCTACAACGTTGGTTTATTAATCAGTTACCTTCCATTAGTTCACTATGTCCCTACATCACTGGTTTTATTAATCAGTTACCTTCCATTAGTTCACTATGTCCCTACAACACTGGTTTTATTAATCAGTTACCTTCCATTTGTTCACTACATCCCTACAACACTGGTTTATTAATCAGTTACCTTCCATTTTCTGTTGTCATTATGCTTGTTTTTCAAATATATAGTAATCCCACACTGATCTTTTATAAGTCAAATATATTAACAATGAAAACATGTTTTACTATCTATGATAAGGGGAATAATTTTTTATTTAAAATGATATTACTTTTGCAATCAAAAATAATTAAGTAGCCATTTAGCCAATTTATCTATGTTGTGTCAATAGGATAAACATAAAAATAGTATTAAATACAGATTTGCCATCAGAATATTTTATAATAATCTACTGTACTCACTAATGATGACAGAACCTTCTCAAACATTATACACTATTTTACTGTGTTGAACTTTAAATAAAGTTTTATTTATTACCCATTCAACTCATCTCTAAACTGTAAAAGCTCATCACATGTCATCTGATGTCTTTCTATTGAAGAAGATTTCAAACAGAAATAGTTTAATAATTGTTTTACAATTCACAAAGAAACATTTACAGAAACTATAAACAAACATCCATTAAACCTATATATTTTATCTACTATTATATGATAGTCTAATATCTATTAAACCTATATATTTTCTCTAATATTATATGATAGTCTAATATCTATTAAACCTATATATTTTCTGTACTATTATATGATAGTCTAATTCTTGCTCTATCCAATCATATTTAAACTTTATAGGTGTTTTCAAAGCATTAGTGAATGATCAAACCATTTGATGTGGCACCATAACTAGGTTATAACCAAGGCCTGTACAAAAATTAAAGAAAACATTTGAAAAAGAAGAAATGTATAATATATTTTCAAAGGTTGATATATTCTTAGTAAAAATAGTTATTCTTTGGGATGGGCAGAAACATTTTTAAATTTACAAGAGGGTTTTTTTATTTACAGGCAAAACTCTTTGCAGCTGTAGTAAGGAAAATATTAATATTTTTAATAATGAATTACCCTAAATAAGACTGAAAAAAAAGAGACAAAAATAGTGATTTTAAAACATTTGTGAGTTAAAATTGATTAACCCTTTTCATACGGATCAAAGGCCACATCATCATGTTTGTTGACTTGCATTCAAAATTTTATTGAACTACTATTTTATGAATTTATGTCAATAAGTTTGGTATCAATAACCAATTGAAACCTCAGAATGTCCCCCTAGTGGCTTTCTCAGCCATTTTCAAGTATTATGACATCACCTCGTTCTTTCGATACAAATCTTCAAGCTGGTAAGTTGTGTCTGTAGTCTGCTTAAAATTTCATATTTTTTTAGACTAAAATACATCTTAGTTATTAAGCTTGATAAATTATAATGGAATTCTATGATATTAATGTAGTAATTTATGATTTTTTAATTATTCAACTGTGTATATAAAACCTAAAAATTTATTTTGTTTCACATCCTTCACATGTGAAATTTTATAAGGCTTAGCAACCTACGTCAAGCAGTAACCGAGTATAAAGGTCATAACTAGAAATGATAATTGTTTGCTTTACATCTTTATTTACTGTTCTATGTTATACATATATAATGTATAATAAATGAAATATGACTGTATTTTACAAAATACTAGTCTACTAAAACACAGCCAAGACAGGTTATTTTGTAAAGACTAAAGGTTAGTTTTAAATTATTGTTAGCCAGGCATGGCTGAAAGGTCAATATAATATATATAAATGTATAATGACGTGAGATTTAAGCTATTTAGTCTAAGGATTTGTGTTTTCTTGTTATAACCTGTAGTCATTCTAGAACAAAAAAAGCATAATTTGTATTTATTTCCTAATTTTTTGTGGTGGTTATGAGATCGATCAAATCCACTGAACCCATATAAAGATTAAACAGTGAAAATAACAGATAAAATATGTTGTTTTTTCTTCAACGTTCAATAACTATCTGGATGTTATAACAATTTTGCATGTGAAATTTGAAAATGTTCTAATGCAGAAAAGTATTTTTAATCTTAAAATGAAAATCACTTTGCTTGTTGGATAGGCAACATGCAAAAAAAAAAAAAAGCATGAGAAAAACATTGCTTAACAAACCTTAAGACTTAATAAAAAATCTGATATTTTGCTTATGAAAGCCTTGTAATGTTTACTGATAATCTACCAAATTGCATTAACATACACATACTAATTTAAAAGTTATAGCATGAAAACTATAACAAGTTGAATGATTATGATGTTGGTTCTGGGGAATGAGCTTGTGCTGAAAGAGTTAAACAGAGTTAGAATTAACATGTAAAAGTACATTAAAAATTAGTAAAATTAAGTAGTTATAAATATATTTAGAAAAAAAAATTGTAAAGTCTACACCTAAATTCATATTTTATTATTCACAAACAAAATATTTTTAATGTCAACATTTACATAGTCATACTACTTACATTTTTGCTGATTTTGGACATTAACATCTTTATCGGGAGTATTCTGGACATTAACATCTTTATCGGGAGTATTCTGGACATTAACATCTTTATCAAGAGTATTCTGGACATTAACATCTGTGCCTGGAGTATTCTGGACATTAACATCTTTATCGGGAGTATTCTGGACATTAACATCTTTATCGGGAGTATTCTGGACATTAACATCTTTATCAAGAGTATTCTGGACATTAACATCTTTATTGGGAGTATTCTGGACATTAACATCTTTATCGGGAGTATTCTGGACATTAACATATCTATCAGGAGTATTGAATCTGTAACAAATCTATGTTATATGTGCTCCAGGTGTTCTAAACAAAGCTATAAAGTCTAGACACATTGTTAGAGTGTCTTGAAAAAGTCAAGGTGCAAAAATTTACCATGGCAGTGTTTCATTGATATTCATAGAAATAACCAGTTATTTGCTGAGGTCATAACCAGATTGCTGTAGACTCCAGCTGCTCATCAGATGTGATGATTATACATCATTATAAGATGTTAGGTTTTAATGAAATGTACAGGTTATGATAATTATACATCGTTATTTCAGTCTTGATTATATTTTTAGATATAATACTGGTGTAAAAATTCCATGAAAAATAACATATTTCTTGGTAGTGCCTTACGTCAGGGGATCCATGATTTGAGGCTTTGGCCTGGAGTCCAAGCTGACGGAAGTACACAAACCTCCACTCCAGGAAAATCCTTTAGTTCCAAGGAACGGATGAACAGACTTGCTAAGGTACCGTAGCTGTTAGTTTTAAAACCTATGGTATATAAAAAACATGACTGATTAGAATCTTTCATGTAATACAGAGAAGTTTAGATTATTAAAAGTTGTGTTTTACAGTTGAACTTGGTAACTGTTTAATACAGTCTTAAAGGAGCTGTTATACCATAAGCTTTGCCTTGATCTATAGCTTATAAATAGTAGATTAAACTAAGGTACATACTACATATCTTGACTGTGTTAAAATATAGTAGTTTGTCAGAGTACAGCAGACTTTGAGGACATGACACCTTACAGAATGTTACACTAAAACTTTGTACTTTAACTAATCATTAGGAAGAATCTCTATGAACAATATGTACACACTTATAACAGATATATAGTACTTTATCGAATCTTCCTTTAGTCTCTAGTTGTTGTTTTATGACAATATTTGCACTTATTTTAATTATTCTTGTATCAGATACATATATTATTGTCATAATAATATCTACAAAATATGCAAATTTTTTTCTTTTGATAAAACTAAATCTTTTATTTTATTTAGGTTTTAACTGTCTCTCTTCAGCATGCATTTGTTTGTTACTAAAATGTTTCACATAAACTGAAGGGTTTTATTTATGGATGTGATGATTGTTTGTTATTAAAAGTTTAACAGATACTACATACTGTAGATCAATAAATTAAGGATTGGGACCATGTTAACCATGAGACTGGATTGTGACTGTGGTAAACAAGAGACTGGATTGTTACTGTGTTAAACAAGAGACTGGATTGTGACTGTGTTAAATAAGAGACTGGATTGTTACTGTGTTAAACAAGAGACTGGATTGTTACTGTGTTAAACAAGAGACTGGATTGTTACTGTGTTAAACAAGAGACTGGGTTGTTACTGTGGTAAATGAAAACTGGATTGTTACTGTGGTAAACATGAGACTGGATTGTGACTGTGGTAAACATGAGACTGGATTGTGACTGTGGTAAACAAGAGACTGGATTGTTACTGTGTTAAACAAGAGACTGGATTGTGACTGTATTAAATAAGAGACTGGATTGTTACTGTGTTAAACAAGAGACTGGATTGTTACTGTGTTCAACAAGAGACTGGATTGTTACTGTGTTAAACAAGAGACTG
>NW_013668560.1:116065-122617 GCF_000517525.1 Limulus polyphemus
CACTTGTTAGACCTTAACGATAAATTTGTGACAGGTACACTTGTTAGACCTTAACAATAAATTTGTGACAGGTACACTTGTTAGACCTTAACAATAAATTTGTGACAGGTACACTTGTTAGACCTTAACAATAAATTTGTGACAGGTACACTTGTTAGACCTTAACGATAAATTTGTGACAGGTACACTTGTTAGACCTTAACAATAAATTTGTGACAGGTACACTGGTTAGACCTTAAGGATAAATTTGTTCTACTAGTGTGATACTTACAAAATTAATCCCTAAAATAGCTTGTTTTACCTTATGCAGATCCTTACAACAACATGTTTCTATAAAATAAGTTAACTTACTTCATCTGGTGCCTGTTGTAGATCCAGTTGTAACCTTACAACAACATGTTTCTATAAAATGAGTTAACTTACTTCATCTGGTGCCTGTTGTAGATCCAGTTGTAACCTTACAACAACATGTTTCTATAAAATAAGTTAACTTACTTCATCTGGTGCCTGTTGTAGCAGAGGAGGACTGTCAACGTCACCCAGTAGCAGAAATTGTTTTTATTCCTGATCCTGAAATAGCCTTGGTGAGAATTTTATTTGATCTTCTAGATATTATAATAATTTACTTCCTGTGTAGCTGTAGAAAAAATTGCATCAATTTTCTTATTGGCTGGACCCCTCCTCCCCACCAAGAAAATCAGTGAATTGAAAATGTTTGAACTTTTTTAATCAAATGATAAAATGTGGTATTCTTTGAAGTTGAGAAACTCAACAACTTTTGTTGAATATGTAATTTTTTTAAAGAAAACTTGTGTATGAAAATGTTATAACCGGTTCATGTGTTTGTGAAGATAGCGATTTTTTCTGTGAATTGTAAAACATTTTCTGCATTTATTCCTGGACAAGGAGTATAAAAGAAATTTAAAATAAAGTATCACTAAACTTTTTTAAGTTTCCTAGATTTGTATAAAAATGTATGACATGAAATCAGTGTTTTGTTTTTGATTTTATGTATCAAACTTTAACAATATAATGGTGGATTTCATAAAGCTATTTGCATTTAACACAACAGACAATTTTAATAACTGAAATACTTGTGTTGACAGTTGCTTTACATGTAATATATTTTACAGTAAATCAAAGGTAAACTGTTATTTTACTTGCCTTGTTTTACTTTAAAATGAGGGTAGATAGTCTGTTATTTTACGTGCCTTGTTTTACTTTGAAATGAGTGTAGATAGTTTATTTTACTTGCCTTGTTTTACTTTAAAATGAGGGTAGATAGTCTGTTATTTTACGTGCCTTGTTTTACTTTAAAATGAGTGTAGATAGTTTCTGTTATTTTACGTGCCTTGTTTTACTTTAAAATGAGTGTAGATAGTTTATTTTACGTGCCTTGTTTTACTTTAAAATGAGTGTAGATAGTTTCTGTTATTTTACTTTAAAATGAGTGTAGATAGTTTCTGTTATTTTATGTGCCTTGTTTTACTTTAAAATGAGTGTAGATAGTTTATTTTACTTGCCTTGTTTTACTTTAAAATGAGGGTAGATAGTCTGTTATTTTACGTGCCATGTTTTACTTTAAAATGAGGGTAGATAGTTTATTTTACTTGCCTTGTTTTACTTTAAAATGAGAGTAGATAGCTTCTGTTATTTTACTTGTGTTTTATAAAAAAACCTAATTAGAAAATCACCTTCATAATTGAAACTGAATTTTATCTTGCAAGCCTAATTCTGAATGTAACTCTAGTATGGTAGAATATTGTTGCATAGTTAACTTGAATTTATTTATCTGAAGTGTGAAATCTGTTAATATTATTGCCCAAGTAAATAATTTATATGTATCAAATATTTAAGTGTACTTGAAAGTAATGTCCTTAATATTTGGTTGATTTTTGTACATGCTTTGCTATGTTTCCCAGCATTGAATGTGATATAAATTGTAGTTTACTTTAGTTGTGTATGATTAACACGAAACAGCTTGATAAGCGAGTCTGTGTATTTTGTGCATATAATGTAGATGTACTCATACATAGATGTTGAGTTATCCAATGCACAAAAGCAAACATAAGGTAGATGCTCAGCACCACCAGCTTTATATCACAGAAGTTGAATGGCTCTTCAAACCATACAGCTGGTATTGTCTCTCTCTAATTGGCTTCTTCTCTATACACTTGGTACTGTAGGTGTGGTCTATAACCTACACAAGTTTATTTTAAAAAAATTATTTTTTTAGTGAATTATTACAATATTATTAATTTTGTATTTAAAAGTTGGGAGTAAATAACATTTAACACTTTATTAGCATATTTATCTGATAGTCTGTTAAATTATACATTGGATGCAACTAAAAGCACTCCTTCAAATATTGTTACTGTTTTAAGTGCCATCTGAGCACAGTCACCTACATTTTTAGGTAACAGAATAGTAGCAGTTGCCACAACAAGAAAATTCATTCCCCCAAAAAACTTGTAAGTGTCCATTTTTGCTCAGTTTTTTTTTTCTTCAAATACAAGAGCATTCACAACAGAAGCCCAACGATGTCATGACTAACTTCATGTTTAGGGCTTTTCCACATAAGGTACATACTGCCATGTGGCAGAAACCTAGAGTTCAGTAGGCTTACCTAGATGTACAGGGTGGAACAAAAGTAAGTATACAGTTGTTTCATTGTTTTAATTTCTAGCATCTCACTCTGAAACAAACAACAATTAAATTGGTTTCATAACATTTTCTTTAATACCAGCTGTATAACAACTTTTCTTCCACTCTGTATATTGATATAAATTTTAAGTCAGTATGAGCGTCGATACCAACAGGAAGCCACATGTGAATATGTTATGACTTATTTTATATCTAGTCCTAAATGCTTGGATTTTACGGTTTCTGTTGTAACTCTCCAACTTTGAAATCTTAGTCACTATTGTGAAGACCTTATGTTTGGCATTATATTGTTTCATTGCTACTAATGTTAGTTTAAATCTAGCCTTAGATATAGTGTAGGGCAAGTAATACTAACAATATTAATAATATTTCATATAATACTATATTATATGCATGTAGACATTTAGCTGGGTTGGAGAGGACCATGCTTAAACTGTTTATTACTTATACTAATAACAAAGATATAGATATCACTTCAATCACTATAGTGATTTTAACAACTAGCATTGGTCAAAATGGGCTGTTTAACGTGAACTTTCTATATATTCTCAACAGGATTTTAATCCTGATTGGATGATGGTTATAAATCAACTGCATGATATACTAGTAAATAAACAATATAAGAAAATAAACCTACATTTTCAACGTTTTGGGGCCATGAAGTGATAAATTAATGGTACAAACATATGAAACCATGATTTATGTTTTATACCAGTCTGCTGTGACGTGAGGTTTGGTGATGGTTTTATTTTAACATATTTCAATACACTAAACCTATCTAGACTTCTACACTAACCTTGTAGAGTAAACATCATAAAATAACGTAGTTATGTTTTAGTTAACAATGTAGAGTAAACATCATAAAATAATGTAGTTATGTTTTAGTTATCATTGTAGGGTAAACATCATAAAATAACGTAGTTATGTTTTAGTTAACAATGTAGAGTAAACATCATAAAATAATGTAGTTATGTTTTAGTTACCAATATAGAGTAAACATCATAAAATAACATAGTTATGTTTTAGTTAACAATGTAGGGTAAACATCATAAAATAACGTAGTTATGTTTTAGTTAACAATATAGAGTAAACATCATAAAATAACATAGTTATGTTTTAGTTAACATTGTAGGGTAAACATCATAAAATAACGTAGTTATGTTTTAGTTAACAATGTAGGGTAAACATCATAAAATAATGTAGTTATGTTTTAGTTAACACTGTAGAGTAAACATCATAAAATAACGTAGTTATGTTTTAGTTAACAATATAGAGTAAACATCATAAAATAACATAGTTATGTTTTAGTTAACACTGTAGAGTAAACATCATAAAATAACGTAGTTATGTTTTAGTTAACAATATAGAGTAAACATCATAAAATAACATAGTTATGTTTTAGTTAACATTGTAGGGTAAACATCATAAAATAACGTAGTTATGTTTTAGTTAACAATGTAGAGTAAACATCATAAAATAACATAGTTATGTTTTAGTTATCATTGTAGAGTAAACATCATAAAATAATGTAGTTATGTTTTAGTTAACATTGTAGGGTAAACATCATAAAATAACGTAGTTATGTTTTAGTTAACAATGTAGGGTAAACATCATAAAATAATGTAGTTATGTTTTAGTTAACACTGTAGAGTAAACATCATAAAATAACGTAGTTATGTTTCAGTTAACACTGTAGAGTAAACATCATAAAATAATGTAGTTATGTTTTAGTTAACATTGTAGGGTAAACATCAGAAAATAAGATCATTGTTACATTTCAGGAAAACCTAGTGGAGAGTAAACATCACAAATTAGTAAGAAGTGTAAGGAGTGGCCTAAGTGATAAAGACTTGAAACCAAATGCTGTAACAAGAGACCAACTGAATGTAAGATAATTTTATACTTAAACAATATCAGAACATTTAATGTAGATTTTAATAAAAATGTTTAAGGATGATGATTAAACTAATAATTTCTTTTGAAGCACATTGTGCTACTACATTAAAAGTAAAGAAAAGCACAAAAAATGATGGTTTTTGGCACAATGAAAGGTGAACTCGTTATTATAGGTTACAGCCAACTAGTTTTGGTAACATCATCAGGGCTAGTTTCTACAGTGTTTGTTTTTTAATAATGAACTCATCCATTAACTCTAGCCCTGACGAAGGTAATTTTGTTACCAAAATGAGTCGGCTGTAATCTATGATAAAGATTTTATCTTGCATTGTGCCAAAAAATGTTGTTTTTGTGCCATTTTGACTCTTAATAAGTGATGGTTAAAAGTTGAATATTTTCTTGTGAGTTTATATCATTCGAGATCATGATCATTACAAACACACAGATTTAAAGGTACATAATATGTTATTTAAAGACTCGGAACTCGATAATCTGCCATTACATATTTTGACAGTTTATGTAATTAAACTACACCTCAGTAAGTGATATTTGTGAGACTATTTTGTTTATGTAATTTTACTGTCAGTACACTTGTAAACGTAAATTGGTTTAACTAAGTTTTATCTTGCTTCCAGGTGATAGTTAGTTACTCACCAACAAAAAATCTTTCGTCCGAGGAGCAAGACCTAGTGTGGAAGTTTAGGTTTTATCTCACAAGTCAGAAGAAGGTCGGTCAAGAAATAATATAAAAACTATAACTATCTTTGTTTAAAATATTAATAGTTAAAACCTGTGTACAGATTGGTATGTCAAACTATTGTTTAAAAATAATAATACATTAGCGATATGAAGTATGTTCTGAATTATGATATGCATATTTTTAGTCGCTTACAGATCTGTATATAGATTGCTAATCCAAACTACCTTTTAAACAAAATAAAGAACCAAAATGTATGGAATTAATGTGTTCTGAATCATCTAATCTATATTTCTAGGCTCTTACAAAGTTTCTTAAGTGTGTAAACTGGAAAGTTAGTGGGGAAGCCAAACAAGCTCTGGAACTTCTAGGAAAATGGCAAGCGATGGATATAGATGATGCTTTGGAACTCTTGTCTCCGCAGTTTACACATCCAGCAGTTAGGAAGTATGCTGTTACCAGGCATCCTGTAGTTTAATTATCAGTTTAAAACACTACCAGAACAATAAGTACACATTAAATAATTGGTGTTGACAGTCCTCCTCCACATCCTGTAGTTTAATTATCAGTTTAAATTCACTACCAGAACAATAAGTACACATTAAATAATTGTAAACTTAACTAACCATGGCTCATAGAGGAAACCTGCAAGTTATATTTTAGCTTTACTTGTTGTTACTAATATTTAGTGATAGTAAAAAGTACATTTTAAGTTTAATTAGTCTCACTACAATCAAACTTTATAACAACTAATCATTCTGATTTGGATTCATTTACCAACATCATACTACATCAATATTAAGGACTGCACAAATAAATTATATTTACAATAATTTATTATTCACTTTGACATCAACACTACAGTGGTAACTTCATTCATTAGGCTTAATTTTCATATTCTCAAAAAATACATTTTTTATTTGTAACGCACTTTAAAAGCCTTACCTGTTCAAAGTATACAATGCTGTATTCAGTGTTATTCATTACTACACAAGGAAATTCTACCATTAGATACATGAAATTCGAACTACGTTTCTCTTGTTCATTAATCATTTCAATTTCTCGAAATGTCAGTCGATCTAGCCAATCCACCTTCATGATGTGTCCATTTCGATGCTTCTTGCTAAGCTGAGAATGATAGAAATGAGAGTCTTTGTTTAACATAGTAACAATCCAGTCTCTTGTTTAACACAGTAGCAATCCAGTCTCTTGTTTAACACAGTAACAATCCAGTCTCTTGTTTAACACAGTAACAATCCAGTCTCTTGTTTAACACAGTAACAATCCAGTCTCTA
>NW_013668560.1:123617-128109 GCF_000517525.1 Limulus polyphemus
GTTAAGGTCTAACAAGTGTACCTGTCACAAATTTATTGTTAAGGTCTAACAAGTGTACCTGTCACAAATTTATCGTTAAGGTCTAACAAGTGTGCCTGTCGCAAATTTATTGTTAAGGTCTAACAAGTGTACCTGTCACAAATTTATTGTTAAGGTCTAACAAGTGTACCTGTCACAAATTTATCGTTAAGGTCTAACAAGTGTGCCTGTCGCAAATTTATTGTTAAGGTCTAACAAGTGTACCTGTCACAAATTTATTGTTAAGGTCTAACAAGTGTACCTGTCACAAACTTATCGTTAAGGTCTAACAAGTGTACGTGTCACAAACTTATCGTTAAGGTCTATCAACTGTACCTGTCACAAACTTATCGTTAAGGTCTAACAACTGTACCTGTCACAAATTTATCGTTAAGGTCTATCAACTGTACCTGTCACAAATTTATCGTTAAGGTCTATCAACTGTACCTGTCACAAATTTATCGTTAAGGTCTATCAACTGTACCTGTCACAAATTTATCGTTAAGGTCTATCAACTGTACCTGTCACAACTTTATCGTTAAGGTCTATCAACTGTACCTGTCACAAATTTATCGTTAAGGTGTATGCAAATGTGTATACAAACTCATGTATTTTATACCGAGCCTGTGGTGAAATGGTGAAGACATCATCATAACTATTAGTTATCAATGGATTTGCATAACATTAGTTTTGATGGTGGTTAACACAGAGTACATGGTGGGTATGTTAGTGGTTAACACAGAATACATGGTGGGTATGTTGGTGGTTAACAGAATACATGGTGGGTATGTTGGTGGTTAACAGAATACATGGTGGGTATGTTGGAGGTTAACACAGAATACATGGTGGGTATGTTGGAGGTTAACACAGAATACATGGCGGGTATGTTGGTGGTTAACACAGAATACATGGTTGGTATGTTGGTGGTTAACACAGAATACATGGTGGGTATGTTAGTGGTTAACACAGAATACATGGTGGGTATGTTAGTGGTTAACACAGAATACATGGTGGGTATGTTAGTGGTTAACACAGAATACATGGTGGGTATGTTGGTGGTTAACAGAATACATGGTGGGTATGTTGGAGGTTAACACAATACATGTTGGGTATGTTAGTGGTTAACACAGAATACATGGTGGGTATGTTAGTGGTTAACACAGAATACATGGTGGGTATGTTAGTGGTTAACACAGAATACATGGTGGGTATGTTGGAGGTTAACACACCATACATGGTGGGTATGTTGGAGGTTAACAGAATACATGGTGAGAGCTCACCCCGTGTCTTTCTCTCTCTTCATCTTTGATGTCTGTACATCAATAGATAACATCAAGTATTCAGTGAGAACTAGCCCCATGTTCTTTAGTAAGATTATGTTAGTGGTTAACACTGAGAACATGTGTTTTATGGCCATATGGGTGTATAAAACACGGACTTTCAGAACTTATGGGTACAATGACTGTGGTTTCACTGAACTTTTTGATCTCATTCATATTGGATCTGAGGATAGATATTTTTAAGGCCTGTTGTTTTCTATAATTTAATGGTAATGTAAAAGACTGTTTATTAAAGATTAATGGTGAATTACAGGACCTCTTGCTGTACCTGCTTCAGCTAGTCCAGGCCTTAAAATACGAGAACTTTGACGATATAAAGTCTGGACTAGAGCAACGTCGAGAGTCTTCTGCTTTAAATCTAAATTTTACAGAAATGTTGTCGTCTACCATTCCCGTGGAAAAAGAAAGGTAATTTTATTTATAATTATTATTTTTCACTTGTTTAATACACAAATTTGACGTTAGCTTAAGAGATGTTTGATGATTTAAATGTAAGCTACATTCATAGTGTGGAATAATTGGTATAAAGAAAGAGGGTTCAGTTGGTAAAGTTGAAATTAAAGCTCAATTTGTCAAATGAAGTAATATACATTTCAATACTCTTACTTGTACTTTCAGCAGACTTTGTAATCTTGATTATGGGTGAAAGGTTTAGCTAGTGGATTGAGTTTTCCTTTAAGTTTGAGAAGGGATATAGTTAGAATATCAAATTCTTGGGTACAGGCTAAAGCTTTCATTAGTGGCCTAGTTATCCTATAAGTTCAAGTGGACATGAAGGTAGAAGATCGGACTCTTGGGTATGATATGAGGAATGGAATTTTTAATATGATATTTTTTTGCAAAATAAAACTAGAAACGACAGATTTTTTTAAGAAGTTATCAGAAATTAGACATTTGTTTTATCTAAATGTTCAGATATTAGTATAGTGCAGTAAAATAATTGAGTATTAAAATATGTGAGACATTTACAATGATGTGATATTCCTTTGTTCATGAACTAAAAATATAGATACTGTATAAACACAATTCTGACATTTTGAAAAGACATTGGATCTGATGGTAAGAGAAGTTGTTATAGATACTAATCCATCTAAAGGAGGTATAAACTCCATGTTTCTGAGAATTCCACTGTTGTTACGGATTTTCCATGATTTGTGGAAAAAATCACTTTACTAATTATGTACACTGTTATTGACGTTAACAATCATCAGTCTTATGTATTAATAAGTTTGCTATTAGTTCACATTTTGATAGGTCAAACACGGGACATGAAAGTCAACATCAGCGCACTGATTCCCTTCTGGATCATCTTCGTGAACCTCCTGGGTTAGGAATTGGTGAAATATTACTGCCAGCTGACAGTCCCTCTACTTCTTCAGAAGTAAGCTCTCGTGCAGCTTTTAAGCTGTACATTTCACTCAGTAGTTTGGTTTGTTAATCACTGATGTTGATCAAGGGTTCTAATCCTGTACAACTGTGCAGTATGACCTGAATGCCAGAGAATACCACTGAAACCTCAAAATTCAATGTCTGATATGATTGGTGTTTTGTTTTGTAGGTGTGGCTTTACAGTTTTTAATAATACAAATACATTTAAAATTATAAATCTTAACTACATGTTTCCACGTTTGTATTGCTTAATTTTATGAATGCTGTTGTATGTACCCCCCTTGTGGGATGCTCCCCACTGATTGAGAATCCTTTTGTTTATAATGATATCAGAATACAATAACAAAATCAATATTATCATTAATCAGCAGCAAATAAATAAAACTGTAGTGGTAATGGGAATATTAACAATTTGAATATAAAAACGTTGTTATTAAGGAGAGAACTTTGTTCATTATTAGTATTAATTATTGTAATCACCAACAATAAAAATACAGAATAACAGATAACAACTGATTATAATATAAGAAACGATGGTAAAATTTGATCTGAGTAATTCTTATAACTCTAAACAATACATTATTATTTAGATGGACTTGGCTACTTTTCTCATCAGTCGTGCATGTGCCAATGATACTTTAGCCAACTACTTTTACTGGTAAGTTTAATATATTTTAAATGTGGTTCTTATTTTGTCAATTCTGGCCTGAGCCAATTATACCTTAGCCATCTTCTTGTACTGGTAAACTTAAGAAGACTTTATATTAGGCTACTTTTTAAGGATATCTGGCATATGTCAGTGTTTTATTATTGAAATTCGTCTGAAGGTAGATGTAGAAAAAATTTTAGATTGACTTATATTTTTACCATCATGCCTAGCTTGTTAGTTAGTTACTTTTAGAGTTAACTTTATGGCAATTAAGAATTTCATTGTGGTGCCCAGTACTTTCTCCCTTTTTATTTGTGCATACGGCTGTGCTAATTAGAACTTGAATCTAGAACAGTTCTGGACTCTTGGAAGTCCGGAACTATTTTTGTGTTCTTTGAGTCAAACTTTGTTTCTATGATTTTACTGGTGGATTCAGCATTTCTTTATGTTTTCCAGGAATTAAGTTCTGTGGTTGAACAACACCTTACTAATTTGTATGAAGTTCTTTGGTTGAACAACACCTTACTAATTTGTATGAAGTTCTTTGGTTGAACAACACCTTACTAATTTGTATGAAGTTCTTTGGTTGAACAAGACCTTACTAATTTGTTTGAAGTTCTGGGGTTGAACAACGCCTTACTAATTTGTATGAAGTTCTTTGGTTGAACAACACTTTACTAATTTGTATGAAGTTCTTTGGTTGAACAACACTTTACTAATTTGATTGAAGTTCTGGGGTTGAACAACACCTTACTAATTTGATTGAAGTTCTTTGGTTGAACAACACCTTACTAATTTGTTTGAAGTTCTTTGGTTGAACAACACCTTACTAATTTGATTGTTAATAATATATTACTCAAATGCTTCTACTCATCAGTATTTCAATACTTTAGGTATGATTACTTCATTTATCAGTTTTGTTTTGTTAATAATATGTTACTCAAATACTTCTACTCATAAGTATTTCAATACGTTAGGTATGATTACTTCATTTATCAGTTTTGTTAAAAATATATTACTCAAATGCTTCTACTCATAAGTATTTCAATACTTCAGGTATGATTACTTCATTTATCAGTTTTGTTAAAAATATATT
>NW_013668560.1:129074-135231 GCF_000517525.1 Limulus polyphemus
TATTTCAATACTTTAGGTATGATCACTTCATTTATCAGTTTTGTTTGTGTTACTCAGTATGTCAGTCAGCTACTACTTATAAGTTTAAGAGTAATTTAGATATGATTAATTGGTTACCAGTTGTGTTTGTGTCATTAAATATGTCAGTCATGTTGCACGATGACTTACCATTGAATTAACTAATTCTACTAAAAATGTTACATGTTCTTGGTTACCTTGTCCATCTTTTTATGCTTGTTCTAAACATACGTAAAACATCAACATTTACTGGTTAGTTTTAAGTGTGAATTTTTAATCTGTCGTAAACCTGGACAATGTTTTATTTTTTTCTGACTGTGTTGGTTTATAGGTATCTACTTGTGGAGTGCGAAGATCAAGACAATACAACAAAGGACCCTAGAGTCACAGACATGTACATCACGGTCATGAAGCGATTCTCTCAAGCCCTCATTAAGGTCACATTTAGTCATTACATACAAAGTGGTGTATTGTTCCTAATTTTGACTAAAACTACACCTGTATTAATTATATACAAAGTGGTGTATTGTTCCTAATTTTGACTAAAACCACACCTGTAGTCATTACATACAAAGTGGTGTATTGTTTCTAATACTGACTAAAACCACATATGTAGTCACTACATACAAAGTGGTGTATTGTTCCTAATACTGACTAAAACCACATATGTAGTTACTACATACAAAGTGGTGTATTGTTCCTAATACTGACTAAAACCACACCTGTAGTCACTACATACAAAGTGGTGTATTGTTCCTAATACTGACTAAAACCACACCTGTAGTCACTACATACAAAGTGGTGTATTGTTCCTAATACTGACTAAAACCACACCTGTAGTCATTACATACAAAGTGGTGTATTGTTCCTAATACTGACTAAAACTTGCATCCTTTAAGTTCTAGGATTTTTCTTCTTTGATGTTCCCATTTTTATCTTCATCTGAATCAACATATAAAGTAACAAGCTCTGTACAAGAACAGTATACAGTATGTATATTTCTATGAAGTTTATGACCTGAAAAGTGAAGCAATGCAGTTAGTACAAATAACAGTAACTTCTAAAATGTTTGATTTTTACTTTGTATATGAAATTGTAAAACTCAGTGAACAATTCTAAATGAAATGACAAAATGTTTCTTATTTAGTAAGTAAAGAGTTTTTGTAAAATTAATATCAGTGGTTTGGTTCATTATGTGATATTTAACATTAATGTAAATTTGTATAGATGATTAAATTCCATCTTTTAAACAGTGGAACTTAAACTTGGAATTAATTTTACGTGTTTTTTTAACAAGTAAGGTAACTGAATTTTGCTTGGATTTTCAGGGAGGACGGCAATACCGCTTGAGACGTTCTCTTTTATCTCGACAACAGAACTTCATAGATAAGTTGGTGGTATTAATGAAGACTGTCGCCAGGGAAAGTGGAAATCGGAAGAAAAAGGTGAAGTTAAATCTCTCAACACCGACTTGGTCAATTTGACTGACCATGTGACCTCTTTGTACTTGTTTAAAGTCTTTATAAATTTGATACTTCTAACTATCAATATATTGGGTATATCTTCACAAAATTTGGCAGTCTTTCACGTATTTTTAATAAAATAAAATAAAGATTTGTCCATGAATATATTGAGTATTTGTTTTGAATAGTCCATGTACAAAGTAATTTTCATGTTAAAATTAAAAATACTTTTCCTCATTTCAAAAATCTCATATTTCCTTTGTGTAATCCCTAAAATCTCCTAAATGCATTTCAAACGTTTCTTTTTCAGTATAACTTTATAGTTTATCTGTTATTTTCTGTACCATATCTCAAAACGGGATTGGTCAATTCGACCGACCTCGTAACCACCAAAAAAAAATTAAATAAGTCTAAATTACCTTTTTTTCTTTCTAGAATGACTTCAAATTGTAACATGAAACTACATTTGTTTATCCTAAGTAGCTCTAAGTTCATAACAGTATACATCTATTTATAATTAAATTTCTTTGTTTTATTACCCTTTGAACCATGTCTAACTACTATCCACGCCATTATAAGTTATAAATTACTTGGGGAATGTGCAGCTTATGTTACACTAACGAATTACATTACCCATGAGCTGCTCGAATGTGTGCCTCATGAAAATTTTTTATTATAATATTATTATTATTTATTTTACCTAATCTAATCTTAACTAATGTAAAAGGATCCCTATTTTTACATTTTAGTTACTTTTATAATTATACATAATGAATAAACATGAAAAACAAGAAATAAAATACTGAACCAATCTTCTTTTTTTTTTTCTTGCTGTTGGTTGACGAAGAGAGTTAACCCTAATTTTTTTATACTGATGGTAGTAATACACTTATTAATCTTCATTTAATTAAATAATGCACCAAAGAATATAAACTAATAACATGCAAAAAGTAGACAAATTCCCTTACTTCTCAAAATTTTTCTGGCTTTCTAACTATGCAACAAGAGATGTTACAAATTCATCCAAGATAGTCATTAACTTTCAAGGGAACGATGTTGGTACTCTGAATGAAATTGACATTTCTCTGTTCAGAAAATAATTATACGATACGTCACTTGATAGATGAAAACCTTGACTTTCTATGGTTATAGGTAATATACATAGTTAAACGTAAGAGACAACTATCAACAAATTCTGAAAGAGAGGATGTGACAGGAGGGGTCTGATTTTCTATTCGATAGCTCTGTAACCAAACAAAATTGAAGACTATAAAAAGTATGGTTTGTCTGAACAATGATGATTTTATAGAGAGTAATTTATGTAAACATTCTAATATCATGGCTTGTATTTGCTACTTCAATAAGAAATGTGTAAGTGTTATAATAAAACAATCTGAATTTGGTGTATAATTTGGTAACAGTAATAGTTAAAAATATTAATATGATTAGTTGAGATGTGTTGGTTAAAGTTACATGTTCTATTCTGGTAGAAAATTTGCATAATTAAGAGAGTTATTCCCTAACTTAATGAAGATTTGAATCTAAAAACATTTGTCAGTTTCAAGTATGAAGGTCTGTGATAAGTTTACATTTGGCGATATACAAAAAACCACGTATGAAATTTAATCTTAAAAACTGTAATGTGTAATGTTTTCTTTACAGTTATCAAACTGGATTATTTTGACCTATGTTTAATGAAAGTGTGTACCTAAGAACCAGAGGGTTTATTTCTTTGAAATTCTAGATTGAACGACTGCAGGCCATGCTCTCGGATCCTGAAGCCAATAAGATCAATTTTACAGGTTTTGATCCTCTGCCATTGTCTTTAGACCCAGAAGTGAAAATTAAAGGGATTATTCCAGAGAAGGCAACGTTATTTAAAAGTGCTCTTATGCCTGCTAGACTAACGTTTCTTACAGTGGATGATACAGAATATGTAGCAATCTTTAAACATGGAGATGACCTCAGACAAGACCAGCTAATATTACAGACTATTACCCTCATGGACAAAGTAAGCATAGTCTAGATTTTATGTAGTTTGAAAACAAAATATGCTACTATAAACTCCATGGATAGAGTGCATCTAAATTTAGTGAATTATGAAAAATACCAACATTTGTGAATCTTAAAAATAATATACGACAAGAACAAGTTATATTACAAACCATTACTGTGATTTCTTGGATGGAGTTTTCCTATTTTATAATTAACTAGAATAAGTAAAGAGAACATTAAAAACAACTGCTGTGATGGAGAATTTGTACCCAGTGTAGGTATATGTGTAAGGTTAAAAATGTTTTTGAGCATAACCAGCTCACTGTAGAAAACTTATAGTTAATCTAAAATTCTTAAAATTGACTAAAACAAGACAACTGATAGTTCAAACTATTATCATGAGCCCTTAGCTTAGACATTGTGTGTGTAGTTTAGGTGAACATTAAAATTGACTAAAACAAGACAACTGATAGTTCAAACTATTATCATGAGCCCTTAACTTAGACATTGAGTATGTAGTTTAGGTGAACATTAAAATTGACTAAAACAAGACCAACTGATAGTTCAAACTATTATCATGAGCCCTAAACTTAGACAGTGAGTATGTAGTTTAGGTGAACATTAAAATTGACTAAAACAAGACAACTGATAGTTCAAACTATTATCATGAGCCCTAAACTTAGACATTGAGTGTGTAGTTTAGGTGCATCTTTGAATGATCCAAAACAAGACCAACTGATAGTTCAAACTATTATCATGAGCCCTTAGCTTAGACAGTGAGTGTGTAGTTTAGGTGTACCTTTGATCTAAAACAAGACCAACTGATAGTTCAAACTATTATCATGAGCCCTTAGCTTAGACAGTGAGTGTGTATTTCAGGTGTATCTTTGATCTAAAACAAGACCAACTGATAGTTCAAACTATTATCATGAGCCCTTAACTTAGACAGTGAGTGTGTATTTCAGGTGTATCTTTGATTGAAGACAAATTCTGCTTCTAATACTCGAAGTTGTATAAGTTATCTTGTTTTTGTAATAAAAATTAGTGGTTTCAGTTATGTTAAATATTTTTGTCAAACTCTAGCTTCTTCGACGTGAAAACCTAGACTTAAAATTAACACCATACAGAGTTCTTGCCACCAGCAGTAAACATGGTGAGTATGACTTGCAGAAACACTATAATTATGTAAAATAGGGAGTCATTCTAGAAAAAAAACATCAGTTTTGATCTTATATAACCTGAAGTTGTGAACTCTTGTCCTTGATTTTTAAATCTAATTTTGTTGACCAACTAAAATGAAGTTAGTTTTTTTTCTTAATTAGATTCTGTTTCATACCACCCCTATTCACTAAAGATGGAGAGGTTAGTTGTTAACCTAATTGGTCTATATTTATGGGTCACTGTTATCTGAGATCTGAGTTGTTAACCTAATTGGTCTATCTGTACGGGTCACTGTTATCTGAGTTGTTAATCTAATAGGTCTATATGTATGGGGTCACTGTTATCTGAGATCTGAGTTGTTAACCTAATAGGTCTATCTGTACAGGTCACTGTTATCTGAGATCTGAGTTGTTAATCTAATTGGTCTATATGTATGGGTCACTGTTATCTGAGTTGTTAATCTAATATGTAGGTATGGGGACACTGTATTCTTTGAATTTTATGCATGCGCCTTTTTTGTAAACTGTACGATCCGACGAAGAGCATTAGCTCGAAATGTCATCCTTCTTTATATAAAAATATATAAACATTTGGTGATTGTTCAACCTATTATTCCATTTTGATATTTTCGTCGCCTATGCAGTTTTAACTATATTTGTCTTAACATAAACACCATAGTTGGCCTAAGAACAATCAAGTTGTAGTTTTGTTGCTAAGTGACGATGTATATTGTTGAGCATTACCAGAAAAGGAGTGTGAAAGCATTCTCGACAGAGTGACAACGACAATAAGCCTTTCATAGTTAGTGATTAGATAAACAAAAATTACAGTAATTAACTTTAATATAGTTGGAGATATTTATCATGTTCTAAATAATTAATGTTTTTGTGAAATTACAAAGGTCGAAGCCATAGTTAAGTGTATCTCTCTGTATGGTAGGGAAAAGGGAAATTCAGTCTCTTTACATATTGTTAGTTTAGCAAAATCTAGTATTTCTGTATGGTAGGGAAATTCAGTCTCTTGACATGTTGTTAGTTTATTGTCTGTTTTTTTGTCCAAGGAAAGTTTAATTAACCTGCACACAGTTGTGACGTTTAACACAACTAAGTTCAGTTTTCGTTTATCCAGGTTTTGTACAGTATATAGAATCAACACCAGTCGCCGAAGTGTTAGCTTCGGAAGGAAGCATCCAGAATTACTTCAGGAAACATGCTCCCTCAGAGCTAGGTCCGTACAACATATCTACAGAGGTGATGGACACTTACGTGAAGTCATGTGGTAAGTAGCAAGATTTTCATATTAAAGCGTAATAGTCCATTACTGACCGTTGGTGGTTTTCATGTAACCTGCCATAAAATAATGTTCTGAATATACCTATAGATACATAACGTTTATTAAATGGACTGTTATAGAAGGTATACCTATAGATACATAACGTTTATTAAATGGACTATTTATCTGATATTATAGAAGGTATACCTATAGATACATAACGTTTATTAAATGGACTATTTCTCTGC
>NW_013668560.1:136231-149921 GCF_000517525.1 Limulus polyphemus
ATAGAACGTATACCTATAGATACATAACGTTTATTAAATGGACTATTTATCTAATATTATAGAAGGTATACCTATAGATACATAACGTTTATTAAATGGACTATTTCTCTGATATTATAGAAGGTATACCTATAGATACATAACGTTTATTAAATGGACTATTTATCTGATATTATAGAACGTATACTTTATACCTTCTATAATATCAGATAAATAGTCCATGTAATAAACGTTATGTATCTATAGGTATACCTTCTATAATAGTCCATGTAATAAACGTTATGTATCTATAGGTATACCTTCTATAATATCAGAGAAATAGTCCATTTAATAAACGTTATGTATCTATAGGTATACCTTCTATAATATTAGATAAATAGTCCATTTAATAAACGTTATGTATCTATCCTATAGATACATAACGTTTATTAAATGGACTATTTCTCTGATATTATAGAAGGTATACCTATAGATACATTACCTTCTATAATATCAGAGAAATAGTCCATTTAATAAACGTTATGTATCTATAGGTATACCTTCTATAATATCAGAGAAATAGTCCATTTAATAAACGTTTTTTGTCTTCCTCTCTGACACACAACATGATTCTGATACATTACTACTTTTTTACATGTCATGTTGTAACATTTAAAACTACATAAAATTGTACATGAACATTTGTTTTTCCAAGCTGGTTATTGCGTGATTACCTACCTGCTAGGCGTCGGAGATCGACACTTGGATAACTTACTTCTTACAAAAACTGGTGAGTTTAGAATTTAATTCAAACTTACATATAGGAGGTGAATCCAGTTTTCTCATTTGTTACAGTTATATTTAATCAATGTGGAAATATGCATAACACAAGTTTGGAGAGGGTGAAGATGTTTTTATATAAGATGTAGAGAATCTCTTTGCTTTGATCAGAAAATGAATATTGTATGTTTGGCTAAACTAATTAAATTATATATCTTACAGTTGGTAAAGTGCGAGTTGTATTTCTGAAGAAAGCTATTTTTTTGAGATTGAGTTGAATCTTAAAACTGATGTGTTTAATGATCAGGCAAGCTTTTTCACATTGATTTTGGTTACATCTTGGGGCGAGACCCTAAGCCACTACCACCACCTATGAAGTTAAGTAAGGAAATGGTTGAAGCCATGGGAGGCATCAACTCTGACCACTACCAGGAGTTTCGTAAGCAATGTTACACTGCCTTTCTACACTTACGCAGGTAAATAGATACATTGTAATATGAGGGAATTATCAAGTAAACAAAGTCCTGTAAAATTCACAGTATAAACAGATCTTGTGGGGTTTTACTTTAGATAAGCAAACACATTAATTCAGATAAGAAGTAAATAACATGGCTTAAAGATTGTTAGGAAATAAACAGACATTTAGTGTGATAATAGTATTCAAAAATAATACTATAAAGTATTTTAGAAATGCTATATTGTCTGTCAGTGTGATATCTTTCTGTTGAGCAAACTCTAAAAATGACTTTTTTGTACTTGCCATTATTTCCGAGCATCATGTATGTAAGATAGTTGTAAGAACAGATTATATAAACATGGTGTCCCAGTTATCGACTAAGCAACTATACCCAGAGACTTAACTCTTTATTTTTCTGCTCTTTCAACAGCAATATCTGTTGTAATTAGTGAAAAATACAATGTAGTATTGTAATATGTGTGTCTTTTTTATGTACTTATTATAAGTAACTGTTCACCCGACATACGGATGATGGTTTGCCAAGTCCCATTTTTCTACTTGTTGTGGTTTTTGTATATGAGGTGTGTGTGGTTTTACTGGAGTTAGGATTTTTTAACTGGCTTAAAGCTACACTTTTCTCTATACATTTCAGACATGCCAACCTGATTTTGAACTTGTTTTCTCTCATGATGGATGCCAGTGTTCCAGATATTGCTCTTGAACCTGATAAAACTGTCAAAAAGGTTCGATAACATAATGTCATACTTTAAAACATGTACACTAAAATAACTTCTTAGATAGAAACATTAAATAATGTTTTCTACAGTTCTGATTCTGGGGTTGTTCCAATGTGAATTCATTAGAAACCATTTTAAAAACAAATACAAATTTTAAAGAACTTATTAGGGCCCAGTTTTGTATTTTTCAGGACAAATTATGTCATGATATATTTTTAGAAATACAACAGACAAAGTACAGAAAAGAGAGACGTACTTTTATGCTACAAATACTGTGCAACTAGGTAGAAATACAACAGACAAAGTACAGAAAAGAGAGACGTACTGTTATGCTACAAATACTGTGCAACTTGGTAGAAATACAACAGACAAAGTACGGAAAAGAGAGACGTACTTTTATGCTACAAATACTGTGCAACTTGGTAGAAATACAACAGACAAAGTACAGAAAAGAGAGACGTACTGTTATGTTACAAATACTGGGCAACTTGGTAGAAATACAACAGACAAAGTACAGAAAAAGAGAGATGTACTGTTATGCTACAAATACTGTGCAACTTGGTTATGTTGAATAATTTAAATTGTGTATAAAAGAAAATTTAATGATTTTTTAAAACCAATTTTTAGGACGAGTGTAATCTGTAACACATATGTAGCTTCATCTTGTGCTAGTAATTAATTTTGTAAATTATTCATTTATTGTAGTGTTGAAATTCTACTATAACTGTTAGATACTAGGATACGTTATTATAAAACAAGTATTTCACACATAAGTGTACACCAATACGTACAAGATAAGTTTAGACTTGATCTGACTGATGAAGAAGCTGTACACATGTGTTTCTGTTCTAGGTACAAGATAAATTTAAACTTGATCTGACTGATGAAGAAGCTGTACACATGTGTTTCTGTTCTAGGTACAAGATAAGTTTAGACTTGATCTGACTGATGAAGAAGCTGTACACATGTGTTTCTGTTCTAGGTACAAGATAAGTTTAGACTTGATCTGACTGATGAAGAAGCTGTACACTACATGCAAAACATGATTGACATCAGTGTAACTGCTGTTATGGCTGCTCTAGTTGAACAAATTCACAAAATTGCTCAGGTTAGTAATCATAGTTTAGCATTCTTAAAGTTTATAATGCTATTTTTTGGCATTTGATGTTTTAATCAATCATTTTCAATGACGAGGAACCCACATTGAGACTAATAATGCTTGGAGGCTGCTTGAATGGGTAATGAAGAAAAACTTTAATATAAGTTTAACATAACAACAAATGTACAATGTTTCGACAAGGTTTTGTACCTGATGATGACAAAAACTTACATTAAAGTTTTTCTTCATTACCCATTCGTGCCTTCTCCATGCATTTATGACAGAAAACTGGGGTACTTTTTTTCTTCAGAATTAATCACTAAATTAATTATATAGACTTAATTACATGTTTGCAAAAGGGAAAAAAAGTGTAATGAGAAGTCACTCCCTTTTAAAGGTTTTAAAGGTTTGGCATAGTGGGTGTGTCTGAACTGTGAAGTTCTGGGTAAGGTTTGGCATAGTGGGTGTGTCTGAACTGTGAGTATGAGTTCTGAGTAAGGTTTGGCATAGTGGGTGTGTCTGAACTGTGAAGTTCTGGGTAAGGTTTGGCATAGTGGGTGTGTCTGAACTGTGAATATGAGTTCTGAGTAAGGTTTGGCATAGTGGGTGTGTCTGAACTATGAGTATGAGTTCTGGGTAAGGTTTGGCATAGTGGGTGTGTCTGAACTGTGAAGTTCTGAGTAAGGTTTGGCATAGTGGGTGTGTCTGAACTGTGAGTATGAGTTCTGAGTAAGGTTTGGCATAGTGGGTGTGTCTGAACTGTAAGTATGAGTTCTGGGTAAGGTTTGGCATAGTGGGTGTGTCTGAACTGTGAGTATGAGTTCTGAGTAAGGTTTGGCATAGTGGGTGTGTCTGAACTGTAAGTATGAGTTCTGGGTAAGGTTTGGCATAGTGGGTGTGTCTGAACTGTGAGTATGAGGGTTTATGGTTTACATTTCATTGCTGCAAAAGTGAACTCTGCACTTTGGGTCCACGAGTGCACTATAAGACTGATAGTTACGGTCCCCTATTCAATGAAACAGGAGTAGCCTGAAAGTTGATGGTTGGTGCTTTTTGACTAGCTGCCTTCCCTCTAATCCACTAGCTAGAAATTAGGAATGGCTACACACACACACACGTAGCTCTTATATAGCTTTTCATGAAAAAGAAACATATAAAGGTTGGTTTCTTTTTTTACAAACTCCAAAGAAAATTCCTTGTTTAATAAACTTGAGATAATTTAGTTATCCAATGTGCTATAAATGCCTTAATAACCATTTTAGCTTCGTTCAGTAAGTTCCTATTAACAAAGACAGAAATTAAATACTGCCATAAAAAAATGCATAATACTTGTTTGTTTTTAACTGAATTTCTCCAATTATCAGCAAAGAAGAAAAAGAAGTAGGTTGTGGTACGAAGAAAGTAATTTTTGTATGAAAACAATTTCCCACTATGGCAAATAGGGGTCGTGAAAATAAAACTATGTAAGGTGGACCTTTCTTCATGAACCTATGTGTTTTTCTGACATCATGTTTATTGTAATATATCTTCGTAACAACTATGTAACCTAAAATAAATATACTTTAAAACTGACATAAATAACTAGTACTATTATAACTATGATGTGATAAAAGTTATCTACATAATAGATGTACGTATTTCTATTGTTTTGAAGTTTTTATTTACCTGTTTATTTGAATAATGAATTAGTGCATGAGTACAGTAATTTGGTACTATATTTACCGTTTTATGTAAAATATTGTATGGATCTTACTTTCTAATGTTTAACTTATCTTTTCTGTAGTACTGGAGACGATGACGAAAGAATTTGGGGTTTTGTTATTTGTGTCACGTTCAAAGAAGAGTCTGGAAGTCTAATTGTTAAATGAGTCGTATGTCAGTATCACTGAAAACCGCTTTCATGACCGCGTGAAGGACTGTGTCTGACAAGAACTCTGTAATAAGTTGATTATGTAACATGAATATATATTGAATACCCATTGTTAGAAGCAACTGTGTACATCTAGTTTATGGCGTTCAAAAATGGAAAAATTTTCTCTTTGATGATAGACTGTTTGTTCCTCAAGACATTAGGTATCTACCAAAACTGGAAAACATTTTTATTTATCAGTAATAAGTAAAACTGTAAGTCTGAAACAAATTATCTTACTTTATTACGAGTAGAAAACACTAATGATATTCTTCATTAGAAGTATTTTAAATTCTTATTGATTATCAGTTTATTAAAAATGTAATAATGCTTTACTGATTCAAATTATTTGTTTAAAATAAAGTACTTGTAAGAACTGTAAAAAGGAATGTACTGTTTACTTGCTTACATTTCAATAAACCGTTTTTTGCAGCTTGATAGAAAAAGTATTGTAACACATTCTATGTTTGATTCAACCATTAATTTTACTACAAGTAATCCTTAACAAAACTCATAAAAGGGAGACAGATATATAAATTCTAAGTAGGTAGCCTGCTTTGATTGGAAGTTGATATGTGTAAGAACCGATTGAATTGAGAGAAAGTCTTGGCTTTGAAAATCACAGTTTTCTGTTTATTTATTTTTAGTTAAGTTTCATAAACTTCTGACAGTGTGTTTTGTATTATTTAGGGTGTTAGAATAAAATATGCTTTAAGTGAATGTAAATAAAAATATATACAGAGAAACTGAGCCTCGGGTGTTAGAAAAAAGACAAAAACATATAGCATTGGACAAAAGTAGTTAAATTAGAAGTGTAATTTACTTACATTATGAAAAAGGGTAAGCATGTTTGTCCTTACAACTTCATAAACCATCCAGAAACTACTAGAGGAAACATGATCACTGTGTCTAGTCTAGCAGCAGTATGTTGTACAATACAAACTGTAGTATGAAAATAAACCAGAAGGGGTTGTCTCTCTAATCAATCAATCTAGTGTATGTAATATGTCAACTTATAAGCCTTATATGACATTTCTCAAATTCTAAGCTTAACTTGCTGTTTAGGTGGACTGCATCAGTTATATATGTACATGCTAAATATTCGAGTGTAGTTATATTTTTTTCTCTGAAAACAATAAAAGGGATGAAAACGAGTATATTCATTGTTTATCAAAAGTACTGACTAGAATAAAAATGAAGTGGAACATAATATTTTTTTAGTATAAAAGTGTTATAGTTATTGTATTTTATGTTAAAAAATTTAATCACAAGTATGAATAAAATGTCTATTGAGATTGAATGGAAACAAAATGTCAGTTATTGAAAACATTAATTCATAAAGGTTACAAGGTATAATAAATCTTTACCTGAAGTACATATAACCTTCAATACACATCTAAACAGATAACCCTTCACTACACGTCCAAACACGGACTGCTAGCCATCCCTAATTTTGAACTGATAGTAGAGGAAAGGCAGCTAGTGGCACAGACTTTTAGCCATCCTTAATTTTGAATTGTTACTAGAGGGAGAGCAGATAGTCAGTGGCACAGACTGCTAGCCATCCCTAATTTTGAACAGATAGTAGAGGAAAGGCAGCTAGTGGCACAGACTTTTAGCCATCCTTAATTTTGAACTGATAGTAGAGGAAAGGCAGCTAGTGGCACAGACTTTTAGCCATCCCTAATTTTGAACTGATAGTAGAGGAAAGGCAGCTAGTGGCACAGACTGCTAGCCATCCCTAATTTTGAACTGATAGTAGAGGAAAGGCAGCTTTTTGTTGTTGTTGTTTTTGACTGCTGTAACGAGACGAGATCCCTGCTCCTTCTGGTCCACAGTTGGGAATGCTAACCACTAGGACACACCCAGCCAAGTAGTTTGAACATTATATACATATTTTTAGCCAACATACTTAGGGTGATCCTACATCCCAGATTTCCCAAGACGGTTACAGTCTCTGGGAAGAAAACGTCCCTAAAAGTTATCCTGATTCGAAAAAATGGCCCCCAAATTCCTTTTCATTTCATATGAACTCTGCAGCAGAGATACATTAACCACGAACATTCAGTCAGTTTTATCATCACCAGTTTGGGTAATTGCATAGTCATGTGACGACACTGGTGCATTAGCCATAGCTACAACCTTGATTATGTCATGTGTTCTTTTCTAAAACAACAAAATGACAGACACACTCATCACAGAAATACAACTGTCACTACTAAAGCTAGCGTCTGCAGTACTGGAACTGTGGTGAGTGAAGGTGTAATTTATAAAACATGGTCACCTTATCATACCCTTACCCTACTAACATCAGATGAACATAATAAACAAATGTATGTATTCAGCCATCACCTCAACCAGAACCAGTATTCTACCTTGGTAAAACGTAATTTTAGATGTGTGTATCTTAGCTAATTACGGCCCTGTATTCAGCAGTTGAAGTTTGGTACATATTAGACATGGATATACTGAACTGATGTATAAATATGTATTTAAATAATTTGTAAATGTGTACTCTCACTTAAGATATTGACATATTGAAATGGATTTGGAGGAGGGCTACAAAGATGATCCGGGGATGAAAGGGTTATATAGTAAGATCTACTTTCTCTTGAGTAAAAAAGTATCAATAGCTCAACTGTAAGTCGGAAGACTTGTAACGCTAAAAACCGGATTTCCATACTTGTGGTGAGGACAGCACAGTCTATTGTGTAGCTTTTTGCTTAACAACAGAAACAAGAAAAGAAGGCGACGTTATCGAAGGTTACAAGATTGTCCGGGATATCGATAGGATAAAGGCCTCCGACTTGTGCGATATTCTGAAAGTGTGTACAAGTTTAAGATACAGAAAAAAAACAGTTGAGCTCCAGTAAAGACAGCTTTTCTAAGGAAACTGACTTATGGAGGCTAGCACTTCACATAAGTTTAAGATGTGAGTCGATGGCTTGTGAAAAGTAAAGGGTGGGTTTAAATTTTTATTCTTGTCAAGGGCGGGTGTTAAGAAATATTCTTGAAGAGTCAAATGGTCCCTTGTTGTTCGTAGATTGTGTTATAACCCTCATCTCGAGTTAGCATTAGAAACACTGTGAAACTGTAATCAGAATTATATTTATAAAATATTTTTATCGTGAAATTATTTGTCAGTGTGCTTGTTCTTCAATATACTCAAAAAAAAAAAGATAGGCCTAGAACGACTGAGCTCATTGCGTCTTAATTTTGTTTTAAACTTCGTGTAAGGCTAATAGATGGCACCACTATCATAACGTTGTTTTTTTTTTTTTTCGTTGCTATCTGCTTTGTCTCTAACGCAGGGATGGAATCCCGAAATTTAGCGTAATAAGCTCTTAATCTTACATCTCAGTCACCTAAGGAAATCGGAATTTCTTCCTGATCTCGAAGTTTTCGCTTATTTACATCTAGTTGTAAACGTTACATGCTATTAATTAATGTCAAGTGCTACTTGAAACTCAAAACTTTATAATTAAGATAATTTACCCTTTTCTAGAAGTTTACGAACTTTTAAGTTTCAGCAAAGAAGCTATTTTTTTGTACAAATAATTCTTAAGAGTCACTTAACTGTTAAAAATAATCGTTAGACGTTTAAAGGCCATCGGAGATTTATTAATATATCTAGTAATTAGGCCGATAAGTGTAACACACCGATTATGGTTATCAACCAAGAGCACGTACTCCGTTAATCTCTGGCATCAAGTTAATGTAGGAGCAAGCTGTTTCTTTCATATAGAGGTTCCACGTCCACTCGCCTGACATTCTAAGTGATTCAACAAAATTCGTGAAGTTTCATCATGATACCAGAAAGACTAGGTTACAAATGATATTAATTGAAACTGAGGAAAAATATTGTTTTAACTGAGAAACAATGTTTAAAAGTTAGACCATCGGGTAGTCATCCAGAAATATTCTACTGTCTTATTAAAATAGACGACTTATAGTTTCAAAACTTTTCTACCGAGGAATATAGTTTCAAAGATAGTTTTTGGTGAAGTAGAAAAATCTAAGCAATGTTTATTACTTTAGCTTTGATGTTGAATCTTTGTGTATGAACATACCTACAGAAGAAACTATACAGTTAAGTGTTGATTTGATTTTTAACAAATCTCATGATTTGAATATTTCCAAACTTGAAATAGCATCCTCTGCTTAATGGTGATCTTAATGATCAAACTGATGAAGTAGCTAAAGGCTCCTTCTTTTTCCAGTAATTTTCTTTATTATTATTATGAAACCAATAGTTAGAAGACTGTCCGCAGTCTTTTAAGCTACTGTAGTTGTACAGACTTTCAACATCTTTAGAATGTCTAACAATGTTTCGTGAGTATTTGAACAGCAAACATAACAGTATACAATTTATCGAGGAATGTCAACAGGATTATAAACTCTAATTTTTGGATACATACAACAATGATGATAACTTCCACACAATATGTTTACTGGTTTGTACTCCAACATCAGAATCTTCATATCTACTGTGTGTGTAAAGAACATTTGTGCCTACAGAATTTCAAGTATTTTTGAATTTTTTGTACAAAGAATTGTTATGTGAAAATGGTTTTCCTGTACATATCATTGATCGGACACTAAAGGAAAAGTTTATTAAACCACCAACGTAAATACCCGTTAGTTATAAGTTTGTCATATGTAAATAAACATTATTTGTAAACCTGACTGTTGCTTGTAGATACAAATATCATATTCGTTCACTGAAACCATCAAATGTTATAAATTTATTAGCAATTACTGTTCTACTACAACAAAACCTGAGTGAATAAACATGTAAATTTAAGATTAACAAGGGCTAATGATGAACAGAGTTTCCGTATAAAAGAGAGCTTGTTCATACCTAGATTTAGGCCAGAGAAAGTTCTGGATACAAGTCACCCATAACTTAAAACCTGTGTGAAGGTCTGAAAGAGGGGTGGTGGTGAATAAAAACTCATTTTTATGGCGAATGTTCACCCCTCTTTTTTTTTATTTCTGCATCTTTTTTTATAGCCGATGTGGTCCTTTTTTTTAAACAATAATTTCACATTTAAGCAAAATAGTTGCCACCAGAAACAACAGACACCAGGTTTTTGGAATTTTTACATTTCCTAAACCTGTGACGTAGTTTTATAGTTTCTGGTGCTTTTCTCACCAAACATTGATAATCACACACACATATATATATATATATAATAATAATAATATGGAAACCATAGATGTACAAACACTACCAAAGTACGCTCTTGTCTTCACAATAGTCACTAAAATTTAGGGAATTTCCTTTTCTTGGTATTCTTGTTCTTTCGTGCGTTTGGCTGACTTTACTTAGGAATTTCTAGATTGTAAGCCTTGAAATTACATTTGGTGACTCAGTAGTAAGTCTGATGGCTTATAACACTAAAAATCGGGTTTTAATACCCGCGGTGGGCAAAGAACAGATAGCCCGTTGTGGGGATTTGTGCTTAACAATAAACAAACAAAAAAAGACTTAGAATGTCATTTATAACTTTAAAATTAATAAATAGCCCTTTGGAGTTTTGAAATCATTGAAAGCTAATTTCCAAATATTTATAAGTTTTAATTTTCATTAAGGGTTATTTTCGTTTGAATATTTACCCTATAATAGCTTATAGGTTTTATAACACATTGTACAATTGTACAGCTGTTTACTTCGTGTAACCACGTATTGATTTAAATTATTGTACAACTGTTTACTTCGTGTAACCACGTATTGATTTAAATTATTGTACAATTGTTTACTTCGTGTAACCACGTATTGATTTAAATTATTGTACAATTGTTTACTTCGTGTAACCACGTATTGATTTAAATTATTGTACAACTGTTTACTTCGTGTAACCACGTATTGATTTAAATTATTGTACAATTGTTTACTTCGTGTAACCACGTATTGATTTAAATTATTGTACAACTTGTTTACTTTGTGTAACCACGTATTGATTTAAATTATTGTACACTTGTTTACTTCGTGTAACCACGTATTGAATAATGTTAAAACAACAAACCATATTGTTATATACTAAATTCCAAAATATAACGCGTTTAAGAAAAGTTTCCAGTTAATTTGAAACAATTATACGACACAATGTTTATATATTAATTGCTAATACTATTAAAACAACAAAGCAAGCAATTTGGAAACGTCACTGTCATGAAACGCAGTGATACTCTGGTCTGCTAAATATATAAACTAATGCAAAATATAGCAGACGAAAAAAAAAAGAATCTGAGCGAATGTTTAAATAATAATAACTTATGATCCCTCAACGTTTTTACAGAACAAATATAACAAACTTTAGTAGAAATATTTTACTTTATAGTATGATTCACTTAGCGTCACGTCACAGCTCAACATGCTTACACTTAACGGCGTACAATTCAATATAAATTATATTACAAACGTTACCAACGGCATGTTAAGTTAGTGTACCTTATAGGCCTATTATAGCAGAATAAAAACTAGTTTTTGACGTTTCAAACAAGGCCTAACGTAACTGGGTGATTATATTCAGTTAAAAGACTATGCTTTTTTACATATATAGGCGACAAATATTGAAATAAATTTAAATATGTGTGGTGTTTTTAGTTCTCTTTCATCCGCCACTCTTAACATCTCTCTATATATTTACACAAAATTTGAAGAATATTTAGAACTGAAACTATTAATTTATTATTCTAAGATATTCAGCGCCTAAGTTGTTTAAGATATTAAAAATAAATATGAAGCCCAATCTATCATTCACTTTACGTTTTGTAAATGCGAGTAATGTTATTGTTAGTCTTAGAAGTTAGTACTATATGATGTCAGTAATCAAGTAATTAACTGAAGTTTAACGTTAGCCTTCTATTAATAATTTAGAAACTTCATATTCAATTTTAGCATAATTCCTTCCAAACTTACCTGAATATTTAAAGTGGAAGGTTTGATAAAGTGATATACACCACACCGTATCGAAGGTATCGTTGATCACACAGATCGTCTGCTTTTTGTTTTTTATTCATATATACTTTTATTTGATTGGTTGTTAAAAATGCGTTTAATAACAATAATTCATTTGTGCTATTTTCATGCAAGCACTTTAGAATATCAACTAAAACAGAATCTGATAAAAATAAAATCTTTATGAATTACAATATTTAAATAACTTTTCCAACTGTTAAAATATAAAATCCATTTTTATGACTTATAACCTGTATTTTAAGACCTTTATCTGTTCGCCAATCACAAGCACACAAATTTCCCTCTAATTCTAAAAATCGCAACGAGCCAAACTGTTCCTCAAGAAAAGGGTAAACGTACAGAGTGAAATGGTTAAGATTAACCTGACCATGAATCAATGTGAATTAAACCCTCTTTGTAAGGTAATTAGGTTAGTGATCAAAAACCTTATGTTTATTTTATTTATTTTCTAGTGATTGTTTCAAAGTATATAATTTAGATAAATTGGTTAACACTCATGTTTAAGTTTGTTAGGCTAGCCTAACTTTCTAACACGATTGGTATCTGCCCGAACAACAACAAAAGTTTTCATTTATACGAGTGCGTCGAACCTATTTATATATCTTAATTGTTTCTGCCCATGTTTTAAGTGGAAATACTTGCTTATATAAGTAGTTCATACATTATTGAACTACTTTCATAAGTAAATAGAATAAGAACCACATCAGATAAACGTTTGCGGTTTGAAATTAAAGCACGTGAGAGACTAATATTGTCTAGTATAATACAAAGGTACCAGATATGGCGACTTTGCGAACCTTAAATGACCAATGCAAACGCAATAATTTCTCTGTCGGAGCTAGAAGTGGAACGCACGTGGGCAGAGATCGATTATATATATCACCTGAACTTCCTTCAAGCCACGAATGGCCCTCATATCGAGGCTTACTAAGTAACGGCGACACTGGGAATGTATAAAAATGGGATGTAGTCTCCATTATACCACAAACCGCTATTGTGTATCTTATGTTTTTCTAATTCTTTTTAATTAATAAAGTGGTTCAGTAACATATGGACACCCCGTTGAACTCGCCTAACTATTGGAATAAACTTATCGGGATGGTAGTAAATAATAGTAGGAATCGACAAAGTTTCCAAATAATTCACGCACCGAAAAACTACCCTATTGAATTCCTAAGCGAAAAAACGACCATTCAAATTGTTACGTCTCCGTTCGTTAATTAATTTTCCGTAACTTCGTTCCGACGAAACTTTAGCGACACAAGTCCTTTCTTAAATAAAACTGGTTTATTCTTTCTGAATATAACTTTGCGATACACTTAATTTCAACAGTCGCACTATAACAGCGAACGTCTCACGTGCTCAACTTCAAGAATACTCAGTTCAATTACTCATTACCTTGTTCCGTCACGTTGTGAGCGTCTTATATATACCACACTACCCCCAATCTAGTAGTCTCCCGATAATTCATGAAGGTTCGAGAAGGACGTGGCGTGATACTAGTCACGTGACCTCGCTGACGCAACAAAAGTATTGGTTACGATATATTATGCGCATATATACTAATAATAGGCTAAAAAGGTCGCTAACGTTTCCTGTATTACAATTCAAAAATGTTTAAAACAGTAGCTGTTCATCTGCTACCTTTTTAATTACCCGAGGGCTTCAAGATTTCTCCAGCTTACTTCACTGGTCTATGGGTATCCGCATTTCATATTCCGATATATATATATATATATATATA
>NW_013668560.1:150641-156319 GCF_000517525.1 Limulus polyphemus
TGGTATATAATTACCAAAGTTCAAATAAAGACATTCACACTGAAACTTATACATTACTGGTATATAATTACCAAAGTTCAAATAAAGACATTCACACTGAAACTTATACATTACTGGTATATAATTACCAAAGTTCAAATAAAGACATTCACACTAAAACTTATACATTACTGGTATATAATTACCAAAGTTCAAGTAAAGACATTCACACTGAAACTTATACATTACTGGTATATAATTACTAAAGTTCAAATAAAGACATTCACACTAAAACTTATACATTACTGGTATAAAACTAACAAAGTTCAAAAAAAGACATTCACACTGAAACTTAACCATTACTGGTATAAAAATATTAAAACTGAAATAAAGATATTCACACTGAAACTTAAACATTACTGGTATAAAACTAACAACGTTCAAATAAAGACATTCACATTGAAACTTATACGTTACTGGTATAAAACTAACAACGTTAAAATAAAGACATTAAAACTTTCAAAATTGTTCTTTGCTAATGTGTTAATTAAGAAAGGTAAGTTGATGGATTTACTGATGTTCTATCTGTTAAGAAATTCATGTCGAAGCAATTTGTATACATGATCAGAATGATTTAAGATAGTTAAAACATTACTTGCGATAGTATAATGGATAAAAGATTGTCCTCCAACCATTAAACTATCGCTTTCTTAGGGTCCATGACATTAAATCACCCTCATAGGTTGAAATTGGACCTGTCGTAGCCATGACTCATAATTTCTGGGTTCTAATACCGCCATAAACAATATAGCAGGGAACTTCAAAGCATGACGACTTAATCTAGAACGTATTATCCTTGAAAAGCATGCGTTCTAAGTGAAGTACACATTACTGGAAGGATCATAATCATCGTCTGTCCGCCTACTTTATAGAATGGGTGTCTAATGATAAAAAAACGTTATCGACTTCTAAGTGATGCCTCAGGCTCTTGTCATGTCTCATGGTTTCCCTTCTGACGAGTGAGCTGACTACGAACCAAATTGAAATTTTACTTGAAAAACCATCATTTTTAATTCCCGGTGTCTTGACGTACCGACAGAGGCTCCACCATCGCATAGAATAATTTTCGGAATCCCAGAAGAAGACCGAGCTCTTAAGTGCGTTAATGTTAGGTTAATGACGGTCGTAAAGACGAGATAAATATTTTCTGCACTTTTCCTAATGGAGCTTCCAAGCCCCAGCAATTAAACCAACAAACAGCCTGGCTCACGTTCCTCGAGGTCCCGACCACACTGTGAATTGACAGATGATGTCTTCACTTATAGCTTCAACAGACAAATAACAATCTACTGTCAGGCCCCTTACAACGAGCATCAACCTATCATTAACTTAACCAGTGAGCAATATTTTTAGGCCTTCTTTACCTTGCCTGGACAGTCTAATGTCCCTCTGGTGTTAGACGTTTTTTGAAACATGGAATTTAATGACGTGTTTTCTTGAACTTCTTACTCTATCAGTACATTGTTTAACGGGACATATATATGTATGTGTGAAGTATGGGGAGAGACTGTTCACAAATTCAACTTACATCCTTTCAATAAATTTTAGGAAAAATAATTGCAAATCGTATTGCGTTTGAGAAATTTATCGAGTAACTAAAGAATACGTCTACTTCCTTTTTCTCCATCCAGTAAAACCTTAAACCATTTTGGACCTTACATAAACTGTAGATATTGTAATTCACGACGACGTGCATCTGCTGTTTTGGATTACTCGTTGCTCATAAATTTACAAGACCTTAGATTCGGGGGCGGTTTTAAGTAGGTGCGGGGCTCAGTGGAACAGCCCCTACTTAATCTGACTGAGCACAGTACCATTTACGACAACAAGATGGCGGAATGCTGGTCCGGAAGCGTTTTTATACGAGTTTACATTAAATCACCTGTATAGCTTCCTTTTCATCTAAGCCTTCAAATTTTACAATCCAGCTTGCCTTGTTGCAACTGCCTATAATATATGAAATACTATATTACTCGCTCTTCTTACCTGTTGCTTGACAGTTGAGGGTTATTGGTTAATAAACCTTCCACTTAAACATTCTGTTACAGTTGTTGTTTAAAAAGCTATGATTCAAGTGGTTTCATTGTACTAAACAAGACTCTCTTGTTTTATCTTTGGCAGGAATAACTAGAAAAAATAAAATAGTGAATTATTACCCGGAAAAAGCTGTTTTTATTCAAATCAGTCAGTCGTGTTTCGTTGTCAGTTGAAACACGGTATGTTACAAAACTTCAGGTCATTTATTCGACCCTAACAAAGTAAATGAAAAGGTTTTAGTAAACTTCTGTCGCCATTTTGTGTCATTTGTATGAAGTTTTACGTCTCCTTTACATCTCCTGCTCACCTAGAGTAAACAGACACGTTTCAAGATACAGAGCGTCTTAATAATGACAAATAAAAACCATGTATTAATAAAAGTTTGTTAAAATATCCTAAAGTAAACAGACATATTTCCTAGTATATGCATTACTGTTACAACACTGTAAGAATAAATAAAAATAAGAAAACACGTAACCATAGCGCTTTTGAAACACTTTTTTTGTGTTTCGAACCCTCTATGTAGCTTTGTGCGAGTAACAAACAACAGAATATCTGAAAGAACACCCGCCCCTTGGAGTAACAGAGCACTGAAAAGTGTTTGCGGTTTTACTACTATATTTAATTCTATATAATCATTATGAAGAAAGGCTGTGTTTGAGAATATTATATGGAAGAGTTTATTCTCCACACTTTCCGAACAAAATCTCGTTTTTCGACGGTTTGGTGTTTTTTAGTTACTGGATTTTTTTATTTTTTTTACAGATCGTATCGGTTAAAAAACGTCCCATCAATTTCCTTGGTGGCATTTCATAGTTCTTTCTTGACTCTCTTATCAAGGAGCTAGCTGGCGATTACTTAAAGCGACCCCTAGCAGCAAGACTTCATCCACAAAGTAAGTCCTGTTATCAAAGAATTTTTTTTTCCACCTACTTCTTCCGTAGACCTAATCATTGAGCTATGACTGACTTAAGAAAAGGTTCTTATTTATAACATGATTGTTTTTCATGCAAACAAGAACATTATTAAAGAAGCTATTACTACGTGGTCGTCCATCACATCATAAAAACAGCAACAAACACGGAAGGTTTGGAAGAAAAAAAAAAACTCCTAAGCCTAAATCAATAATAATTGAGAACAATAAATAAATACACATGTGTAAATCAAATTACGTCAAACGAGAAGATGATATAATGATTAGACTTTATATTGGATAAAGGTTACAGTATAATATAATAGCAGTTAATATCTGTTTCAAATGTATACAACACAAGCTAATAGCAATAAATAATTAACAGTATAATATATTAACAGTTAATATCTGTTTCAAATGTATACAACATAAGCTAATAAATAATTAACAGTATAAAATATAAGCAGTTAAAATATGTTTTTCGTACCGAATCAAACTTTTAAGTTTTTTAGAAATATTTCATTGCATGAAGTTCACCATTAAAATGCAAATACCCTCTGAAGAAGGCCCGAAGTCTGTCAGCTCGAAGCTGAACAGTGACGTCAGAGATGAGCCTTACACCGTCTACTGCTTCCACACGATAAAGTAACAATTCTACATTTTTTACAAACCGATGATTAGGCACAACCATTCCACTCAATAATGAGTGTCGTAAAGAGCAAGAATAAGCACTTTTTCGCTTGGCTGAAGCAGGCTTACTTCTCTCAGCAGTATCTTCTTTTACACGTGGTTTCACAAGCATGGGAAGTCTTTTCATTGTTACTACTAAATCATGGATCTTTATTGTCTATACTAAATCATGGATCATTATTGTGTAGGTTTATTATATACTGAGGTACTTTATCAGACTTTAGGTTTACTAAATCATGGTTCTTTATCATATGGGTTTACTATATACTGAGGTACAACCTAAAGTCTGATAATACTAAATCATGGATTCATTATTGTGGGTTTATTATATACTGAATTATAACCTAAAGTCTGATAATACTAAATCATGGATCATTATTGTGTAGGTTTATTATATACTGAATTATAACCTAAAGTCTACTGGTACCAAATCATGGATCAACCCTGAACTTTTATTGTACTAACCATGAGTCTTCTCCACCATCCCTGAACTTTTATTGTAGTAACCAGGAGTATTCTCCACCAACCTTGACCTATTTTTGTAGTAACCAGGAGTATTCTCCACCAACCTTGACCTATTTTTGTAGTAACCAGGAGTATTCTCCACCAACCTTGACCTATTTTTGTAGTAACCAGGAGTCTTCTCCACCAACCTTGACCTATTTTTGTAGTAACCAGGAGTCTTATCCATTGACCTAAACCTTTCTTTTTCTATCAAAAATCTTGGTAGTCCAAAAAATTGAAAAATAAACCGAATCCAAGACTGTCTGCAAAGCTGACGCTAGAAATCATAACTCTGGAAATTATATTTTTTTTGGGTGGTAGGAAAACAACCCTCTTTCTTTTCTTCCATCTAATTATATTCGTTCTTATTAATGTCCTAATTACTAGATGTCTCCATCGCTTTGTCCACAGACAAACAGTAAAGCTCTCACAGTGTTATCATTATCATAGGTCCTTTATTCATTAAAATGTTTTTTCTGCCGTACTCGAAGTTAGAAAGTAATAAAAGGACCTCTTTTCACATAGAAAATCCTCTACCGTCGGTTTTCAACAATCAAGATTTGAACACTTGACGCCTGTTATTGTTAGAAATAAACACGCGTGATGCACCAATCATTGTAAGGCCTAAAATGAAATCTTTTTGTAGTTTAGCAAGGCAGTTTTCGTCCACAAAAGATATCTCGAATAACGGTTTGGTTTCAACTTTGAAAATCTTCACGACTCCTCTAAATCTGGATACTTTAGCACGTTTCTCTTTGTATACACTAAATCATTTGCTTTCTTATAGTTTGTAGCAGTCTAAAAAACAGTCTTATTTAAATTATTTTAGAAGTTTTTGATAAAAAATTCTCACTTGATAAGAGTCTTCTTTTACTACGGAATGTTTTTCACTTCTTTTTTTTACGAATTAAATAAAGATATTCGAAACTGTCGATGTTTACATTTTAAAAGTTATATTTTGCATAGTCATCAAACACAAATAAAAGAAGGTTTGGCCGTGTTGCTGAATTTTATTCCAACCAATAGAGCGCCTGGTTACGTAAACTTAAATCAATATGTTGACTGATCATGCACGAATAATATTCAAATAATAATGTTGAATTTTGAACAGAATTTTTATTCTCTACGTCATAAAAACTTTAAACGCGGGTGTTTTATGACCTTTTATTTTCTTAACGAAAAAGCTCGTATTCTATTTGAAATATCTCGTCTCTATTTTAATAACTGGTCTAGAAGATGAGGTATAACTGACCAGGAAAAATGTTTGATAACAACCAGTCTAGAAGATTCGGAATAACTGACCAGGAAAAATGCTTGATATGTATCACATACACATGTTCGTTATTCTGTTGTAGCTGTATTTCTTTTTCGGTTACGATAATTTAAAAATCAGTTTAGTAACCTGTGACGTTCATAGACCCTTGATAAAGGCGTAAGCCGAAACGTCGGGTACAAGTAATTAAACATTTTTCTGAAGTTGTTTATCGTCTTCATT
>NW_013668560.1:157111-163403 GCF_000517525.1 Limulus polyphemus
CGCTTATTCAGATTTTTATGAGACCAACGTACAGAATAACTTAGATCAACCAACCAGTCTAGAAGATGAGGTATAACTGACCAGGAAAAATGTTTGATACAACCAGTCTAGAAGAATCAAACATTTTTCCTGGTCAGTTATACCTCACATTTTTCCTGGTCAGTTATACCTCATCTTCTAGACTGGTTGTTTTGATACAACTAGTCTAGAAGATTCGGAATAACTGACCAGGAAAAATGCTTGATATGTATCACATACACATGTTCGTTATTCTGTTGTAGCTGTATTTCTTTTTCGGTTACGATAATTTAAAAATCAGTTTAGTAACCTGTGACGTTCATAGACCCTTGATAAAGGCGTAAGCCGAAACGTCGGGTACAAATAATTAAACATTTTTCTGAAGTTGTTTGTCGTCTTCATTAAATAATGGTTTCTATCCTTCAGTCAGCACTGAAAAATTAAAAAAAAACACAGTAAAAAGTATTATTATCTATATGAACATGGCTTAACTGAAACAGTTAATATATGAATATCGCTACAATAGAAAGCTTAGTACTTGCGAGGTGCGGGGCGTGAGTAACCATTCATTCAGCTTTCGAACCGAAGTACGTGTTTTTAATTGGCTCTTGTAAGTCCAGTGACGTATGTCTTTGATCTTATTTGCTTTTACTGATATTATTACACCCGACTCATGGTGCTAATTGTTAACTTCTAAAAACTGACAATAGGAGTATTTATCATTGTTAATCTATCTACTAAAACTTTAGCAGTATTTTATAATAATAATATGTTATTATCAATAAATCTTAACAATATTTTATTGACGTTAGTATATCTATCAATGTTATGTGTTATAATTAATGAACTTAACAATATTTTCTTCTCATTAATACATCTAACTAAATAAACTCAGGAATATTTGTCATCGTTACGACATGTAACAGTGTTATTATTGATAAAACTAGCATTATTAGAATTAACAATACTTCGATATCGTGAACAGACCAAACAGTTTTATGTTTGACCAATAGCAGCAGTAAATATAAGCACGTGTGTGTTCACGCTATTTTCTGATTTTTATTTAGCTTATGACGATACACATTGACCTTTAATTTTCCTTATATTTCATCAGTTCATGTTAGTAATATAAATAAAATTATTGTAAACGGTATGTAAAAGCTTAGTTCTACGTTATTTAATTAGTCGCTTTCAGAGACACCGAGAAAGATTAACAGCGCTCCTGGTGGTAAGTAATACAGATTAGATTATTATATGAATATGGCTACAGTACAAAGCTTAGCACTTGCGAGGTGCGTGTCGTGAGTAACGATTTATTAAGATCGAGCTCAAGTATGTAACCGAGGTTTACGTTTGTCAGGTGCGTGTATTGATTTTTAAAGAATTGTGGTTTCTGTGACTATCAGTGTTTTTCAGTTAAACACGTTCCAACAGTAAATACATAATAAAGAAGTGCTTGCCTGATTCACGTAATGGGAGTTTAAATAATTCACCAAATAAAGCAGAATATGGTAGCTCTCGTGATACCTTGAAATATTTGTACTGTTTCATTAATACTCCACTCTTGATACCTTAGTATATCTCTACTGTTTCCTTCCCCACATCAGATCATACCTACTTGATACCTTAGTATATCTCTACTGTTTCATGCTCACATCAAATCATACTTCACTCGTGATACCTTGAAATATTTGTACTGTTTTATTAATACTCCACTCTTGATACCTTAGTATATCTCTACTGTTTCATGCTCACATCAGATCATACCTACTTGATACCTTAGTATATCTCTACTGTTTCATGCTCACATCAGATCATACCTACTTGATACCTTAGTATATCTCTACTGTTTCATGCTCACATCAAATCATACTTCACTCGTGATACCGTGAAATATTTCTACATGTGAGCATGAAACAGTAGAAATATTTAACAGTATCACGAGTGAAGTATGATTTCATGTGAGCATGAAACAGTAGAAATATTTCACGGTATCACGAGTGAAGTATGATTTCATGTGAGCATGAAACAGTAGAAATATTTCACGGTATCACGAGTGAAGTATGAGTTGATGTGAGCAAGAAACAGAAACTCATACTTCACTTGTGATACCGTGAAATATTTCTACTGTTTCATGCTCACATGAAATCATACTTCACTCGTGATACCGTGAAATATTTCTACTGTTTCATGCTCACATGAAATCATACTTCACTCGTGATACCGTGAAATATTTCTACTGTTTCTTGCTCACATCTGATCATAAGATAGTCGTATTGTTTGCTGATCAATAAATAAGAGATCCAGTAAATGTCTGTACATTTCTATGTATTGGGATAAGCGTGTTGTTTTAAGCCTCTTATACCTTGTTACCTTATTTGTAGTCCCTCGCTGGGAAAACGGTAAGTTTACGCATTTACAATGCCAAAATCAGGGGTTCGATTCCCCTCGGTGGACACGGCAGATAGTGCGGTGTGGCTCTGCTATAAGAAAACACACGAACTCTTACTTGTACATAACATTTTTACAGACCTACTCTGTATGAAGTTAATGAAAATTTGTCAATGTTAATTAGGTTTTATAACCGTTGCTACTCTGTTTGATTCTTTACATCCCTTTCGTTTCAAATGCATTAGCCCAGATGATTCCACGTTGAATTCTATTTACACGTGTATTAAACGTGAATGTTTGCCACACCATTCTTCGTTGGTGGTTTGAGTATTCCATCCCAGAATATATCTTTTTTTAGTCTATAATTTGATACCTCAAACAGGACTTCAAAATGTTTTTTTATTTTTTTTTATTTCAAGCGTGTGATTCTCAGGCTGTCAGGCTCGGCCAACCGTGGGCGCCAATCACATCGGCTATGGGGGAAAACTGTCTTTTACAACATGAAGAACAAGAATCACATACACCAGCTTGGTGGCAAAGTAATTAAACTCATGAAGAATTTCTTTTGGAGTCCGAGCCACCCGTTTAGACGTGGGATCCACGTGGACAAAAACTGGCAATATCACTACAGTTTTTATGAGAGATTTACTACCATAAATATTGCTGCTAGAAACAAGCTTGTTTCATTAGTTTTTATAACATTCACACCAACAATCAGTTTCACCATTTGTATGCTTTTTGTCACAATTAAGTTTATTTTACTAAGAATGTTGTTATTTTTATGATACAGTACTGTCACAAGTAAGTTTATTTTACTAAGAAGGTTGTTGTTGTTTTTAAGTTACAGTACTGTCACAAGTAAGTTTATTTTACTAAGAAGGTTGTTGTTGTTTTTATGTTACAGTACTGTCACAAGTAAGTTTATTTTACTAAGAAGGTTGTTGTTCTTTTTATGATACAGCACTGTCACGTGACAGTACTGTATCATAAAAACAACAACAACCTTCTTAGTAAAATAAACTTAATTGTGACAGTACTGTACATAAAAACAAAACAACCTTCTTAGTAAAATAAACTTACTTAAAGTAAGTTTATTTTACTAAGAAGGTTGTTGTTATTTTATGATACAGTACTGTCACACGTAAGTTTATTTTACTAAGAAAGTTGTTGTTATTTTTATGATACAGTACTGTCACAAGTAAGTTTATTTTACTAAGAAGGTTGTTGTTGTTTTTATGATACAGTACTGTCACAATTAAGTTTATTTTACTAAGAAGGTTGTTGTTATTTTTATGATACAGTACTGTCACACGTAAGTTTATTTTACTAAGAAAGTTTAAACACAATGCGTGGGAGAAAGGCCAGTCGTTTCTGCCCACAGTTCTAAAGTAAAAGTTCAGCCTCAGAGTCAACATTAAACTGAATTATTTGGATAACGATTTATTAGATTAGGGTTGTGTGAGGTCTTATGTCGTCCCTGTAAGGTTGGGTGCGAAGAAGAGAACTAACATCTATGATACACGTCTTGTTCTTCGTGTGAGGTGTGGGCAGTCTAGTCTCTCTCCCACTGAGACAACTGTTCGTGAGTCAAGGAGTAAAATATATGTCATTCTATGGTGTGTGTGTGTGTGTGGGATGGGGGACGAAGTAACTGAGCTTATCGACCAAAAGAAAATACGTGATTCCTCGTGTTATGTATAGGTGGATAGTTTGTTTGTAGTTAAGCACAAAGCTATATAATAGTTGTCTATACTGTGCTCACCACAGGTATCGAAATCTCGATCAGCAATTGGGGGTATATAGGTAGAATAATAAGGTTGATAACATCTGTACTTTAGTTAGTTAAACATAACAAGAAGTAAGCTTTAAACGATTTAGTATAGTGTTATTCTAGGTTAGTTAAACATAGAATCTTTAACAAGAAGTAAGCTTTAAATGATTTAGTATAGTGTTATTCTAGGTTAGTTAAACATAGAATCTTTAACAAGAAGTAAGCTTTAAATGATTTAGTATAGTGTTATTCTAGGTTAGTTAAAGATAACAAGAAGTAAGCTTTAAGTGATTTAGTATAGTGTTATTCTAGGTTAGTTAAACATAGAATCTTTAACAAGAAGTAAGCTCTAAATGATTTAGTATAGTGTTATTCTAGGTTAGTTAAAGATAACAAGAAGTAAGCTTTAAATGATTTAGTATAGTGTTATTCTAGACTGTTCTCTTCTACAAGGTCAGGTATTACTATAAGGTATAATTAGTTTCTAGTCCTTCTTCAACTACAAATATAACCGTAAGATACATCAGCCTATGTTAAACAGTACGACATTTTGGTTCAATGGACATCACTAAGTTTGACATTTTGGTGTGGTGGACAGGCCGTTACTGTGGATATAAATAGTTTAGAGAGTATGACATTTTAGGTGCAGTGAACAGGCTGTTACTGTGGACATCACTCATTGTAGACAGTCCGACATTTTGATGTAGTGGACAGGCTGTTACTGTGGACATCACTCATTGTAGAGAATCCGACATTGTGATGTAGTGGACAGGCTGTTACTGTGGACATCACTCATTGTAGAGAATCCGACATTGTGATGTAGTGGACAGGCTGTTACTGTAGACATAACTCAATGTAGAGAATCCGACATTTTGGTACAGTGGACCGGCTGCTACTGTGGACATCACTCAAATTGACAATGCGACATTTTGGTACCGTGGACAGGCCGTCACTGTGGACATCACTCAAAGTAGACAATGCGACATTTTGATGTAGTGGACCTGTCGTTACTGTGGACATCACTCAAAGTAGACAATGCGACATTTTGATGTAGTGGACAGGCTGTTACTGTGGACATAACTCAAAGTAGACAATGCGACATTTTGGTACAGTGGACAGGCCGTTACTGTGGACATCACTCAAAGTAGACAATGCGACATTTTGGTACAGTGGACAGGCCGTCACTGTGGACATCACTTGTATATGACGTAATGAAATGAATGTGTGGGAAAATAATTATGTTGAAGTAGCTGGAAACCATTTATTGATAAGTTCCTTTGGAAGTGAAGATGGCAGACAGACAAGTTATAATCTGAGTGATAAATAACTAAAGAAACACAAAGATAAGTACATAAAAGCATAATCATATCTTTTGTGTACAGTTAAGATGCTATGAAACTATCATGAAGACACTCTTGCTCCAGCCTGTATAACGTTATAATATTTCGGTCATCAACATAAACAAGAAACTTCATTTTACTTTAGGACAAATCTGTTTTAGCTGGAGCCTCTCTCTTTATATTCTTGTTTTCCTCAGCTTATCATTCGACTCATATATAACTTTTTAACTATCCGTCCATCTTGATTTATTAATCAATCAATCTGTTAATGTCTGTTATGTCACGTAATTTATCAGTTGTAGTCCTCCAGTGATCCCATCGTATATATTATTTCTTATAATAAAAACTAGTCATTCTGTTGTCACGTAAGTTACCAGTTATAGTCCTCCAGTGATCCCATCCTCTATATTATTTCTTATAATAAAAACTGTCATTCTGTTGTCACGTAAGTTACCAGTTATAGTCCTCCAGTGATCCCATCCTCTATATTATTTCTTATAATAAAAACTGTCATTCTGTTATGTCACGTAAGTTACCAGTTATAGTCCTCCAGTGATCCCATCCTCTATATTATTTCTTATAATAAAAACTGTCATTCTGTTATGTCACGTAAGTTACCAGTTGTAGTCCTCCAGTGATCCCATCCTCTATATACCGGCTCTTATCGGTTTGTTGTTAAGTGCAAAGCTGCACAGTGTTCTATCTGCTCTGAGACCGGCCCAGGAATTGAACCCCGAATATTAGCCCTCAGACTTACCGCTGAGCCACTGGG
>NW_013668561.1:0-6012 GCF_000517525.1 Limulus polyphemus
GGTATCGAGCCCCAAATCTTAGCGTTATAACCCTTCAAGGTTACCGCTGAGCCACGTTACCTATGAGAGTATCCTTTGTTTTTATTAAACGTTTTAACTTTCCTTTTCTGAATCAGTTCACTTAGGTACTGACAAGTTGGTAATCAAGGGATCGAAAAGTCTTTGATCTGGCCATTTATCGTATCGTTGCGGTCAGAAATACCGAATACTCTGTGATTATATAAAATAATAATAACAAAACATAAATTTTCTATTGGGTATTTCTCTAATTTGATAACAAGAAAATGCTATATAATCCAAACAGAATATCTGTAGTAGAAATATATAATGTGCCGTTTGGTAAGCATAGACAATAATATTGATTCTAAACTTAGTTTTGAATCAATTAATGATCGTGATTCAAGTATGAACTTACAATACTCAGAAGAACTGTATTCTTGAAACATGTCACTCAGATACTGAACTTTCGTTATAATAACCTTTCACCTGACTTCTGTGTCTGACAATAGTTATAAAATTGACTCCAATGGTTTATAGACGTACTTTGGCTAGCTATTTTATTGAATCCTCCATTTGATAGACTGGATTCAATGTAACATAGACTCCACAAAATGTCGGAAGGTGTATTGGTAGGTTGTCGAGGAATTTTGTCTGTAAGTGGTTCTCAGATGTAGCTAGGGGAGAACGATGGAAAATGCAATGTTCGATCGTATCCCAAAGATGTCAATATAATTAAGATTCGGTGATTATGCTACCCAAAGAAACATACTGGAGTCTCTGTTATGCTCTTCGAAAAAACAAAAAAAAAAGGTGTAGCGTTTCGAGGTTATCATCTTTGAAGAGTCCGTGTCCACCAGGGTTAAACGCAGAATTTTGGGGTGGACACAATCGACATTAACATTTAGGTACTAGCAAGCTGTTATTCGGCCTTCTAAAGAAATCAAAGATCCCAACTCATGCCACTGTACTGCAGTTCGAACAACTCAATCAGGGTCAAATGCCTAATGCCATTTTCTCCATATCTTTTTTTTTTGTCATCAACTGAGAGAACTGTGGAATGTGACCTATCAAACCTAAGAGGCCCGGCATGGCCAGGTGGATAAGGCGCTCGACTCGCAATCTGAGGGTCGTGGGTTCGAATCCCCGTCCCACCAAACATGCTCGCCCTTTCAGCCGTGGGGGCGTTATAATGTGACGGTCAATCCCACTATTTGTTGGTAAAAGAGTAGCCCAAGAGTTGGCGGTGGGTGGTGATGACTAGCTGCCTTCCCTCTAGTCGTTCACTGCTAAATTAGGGACGGCTAGCGAAGATAGCCCTCGTGTAGCTTTGCGCGAAATTCAAAACAAACAAACAAACCTAAGATTCTTCCAGTCATTAATTTTCCAGTTTTCGCTCCAAACATCTCTGAAGTCATGTTTTCATCTAATATAAGTGTTTTTCTTTTTTCAAACTAGATGACAGTTGTTATGTGATAGTTTTTATAATGTTGTTTATATGGTGTGGTTGGAGGTAGCCGAATTCTGATCAATATTGAAGGAATAGGTCAATTGGGGATCAATATGACGTCTGTTGCCCTTTAGAATATGGTCTAATTGTTTTTACTCCTAACTTGCCATTAATGGTTAGGAATCATAGTTCTTCCTATTTGGAAAAGACATATTTCCTTTGGATTACTACTGTTGATAGATTCTGATGATAGATGTATTTAAATAGCTAGCCAAAGAAACTTTCTTTGATAACGACGATCCTATCAGACGGGGCACCAGATATCATGTTATTTTCGTACTCTTACCCTTTTTGTCCAGACTAACCATAATATAACTAAATGTATTTATCTTGTATAGCAATAACCTTACTAATACAAATAACTGGAGTATTTATTATGCCACTTGGGGTATGTGACCCCATAAAATAGCTGCCGTTGATAATAAAATACTGCTTTTTACGTCCCGTGGACAGTCTGAACCTTTTGAAGAGGACAAATTACGCAATATTTTTTATTGTTAAATAAGTCTGTTCACGAATTTTGAAAAGTTCTAAATTGTGGAATATATTTAGATGTTGATATTCAATCAAAATACACTTTTCACGACACACAAAGACTCATTTCTTGGGAATAATAGTGTATGTAACATTTAGTACAGCACCATGATAAACGTATTTGGAGCTTGCGAAAAGGCGCATTGTCTTGAAGAATGTTGCATATTTTTCACAATAACAAAATTCAATTCATCCACTGACGACCTACGAAGAGTCCTATCCGACAAATATCTCAGTGTTATTTTCAGCATAGCTATCAATGACTCGTAAGGTGTATTGTATCTGAGAGAAAGGTTCCTCCCTGGGTGATGTTTTGCATGTCTTCTGTCAAATAAGAGAAAAAATGTCAAAGATCCCTGTGTGTTATAAGGTGCTTAATAAGTGTTATCTGAAGATTCCCGTGCCTTATAAGGTCTTAGTAGGTGTTATAAAGTGCTTAATATGTGTTATCTGAAGATTCCCGTGCCTTATAAGGTCTTAGTAGGTGTTATCTGAAGATCCCCATGTGTTATAGGGTGTCTAATGGGTGTTATCTGAAAGATGTTCACTCTGTTCCGAAAAACATGCTTTCAAAAGTATTTGATCATATGTTTATATAAATCCTTGCTACATTTTTAATTCTCCCTAATGCTTAGTTACAACAGACAAAACAACAAATTGGAGGTTATTAGAGCATAACACGTTGACCTAAAATGTCAGGATGCATGGATGTATAATAGTTTTATACTGATGTGTAAGGAAACTGACATTCAGTATCTCATGTATCTAGTTTTATGTATACTTGCTTTTCAAGTTTATCATTTAAGGCCTGTAAATAAATTCAGTTCATTGTTTTTGCTGACATTAAGAATATATTATAACTGTTCGCGATTGTTAAGTTTTGAAATCACTATTTTCAACCTCTCGTCTTAAGAGGTGAACTTTTGTGAAATTTCACATCTGTCTACTGATTAGTAAACCACGCAGAAAAAATAAATTTCGCTTTTTGAAGGCCAATAGCGTCTCCCCCTGCTTAGCTTAGGTATTCTGAAACTTGAGACTCCTACCTTTGATGTACTTTGTGGGAGATTTCTCAATCCCTAATAGGAATAAGAATAGCCAGCGTTGCGTGGTTTTACGAATAGTTGTCTGGCACAGAAAATCTCCAATTTGAAATGACAAGTAGGATTTTCTCTCTTTTATCTGTTTTTTTTTAAAACATGGTCCTCTACTTAAAGAAAGCTTTTATCATCTGAGTTCACTGTTAAATTTCCATGTATTAATTCTGAATATAGCTATTCAGGGGTGGTCCTGTCATTGATAGATCAGCAAAATAGCCAAATTTTACCCACATGCCGAGAAATTCTCTACCCACCACTGCGTGAAATACTGTTTTTAAAAGTTGAATTTCTATTCCCAAACATTATACGCAAAGGGCAAGTTGGAATGTGTAGGGGAGGAGGGGAGGATGTAGAAATAAAAACCTAGCTTTCTTTAAAAAAACTCGTTAAAATAGCACCCTGTTTTAAACAAGATATTTATGCAGTAATTAAACAACAATAGAAAGTTTAAGTACGAGTGTTTCCAAATCCTTCTTGTTGAACTGTTCAATGTTATAAATAATTAGAGCTTTACGAAATATAAATAACCACACCATTCCAAAAAAAAAGTGTTGCATGTTCTTCAAAAGCTCTAAGTCCTAAGTGGTAAAAGTGTAACTAAGTCTTAAACTGGTGGAATAGTAACCAAAGCTACTTAGTTAATTAATAGATTACAATCAGAGACAAGTTAAATTGCAGATACATCTATTCGGTGTTTATTATCTCTTCAAGTCTTGTTCGTTTATTTGTTATTAAGCGCAAAGCTACACTATGGGTTATCTGTGCTGTGTCCAACACAGGTATCGAAACCCGGGTTTTTAGCGTTATAAGCCTTCAAACTTACCACTGAGCCACTGCGACAGGATAGTTAAGAAGTTATTAAGGTCATTAATAATTTTAAAAGTTGGAGTGGGTACTACATGAATTTATAACTTCAAACAGCATTTAATATTTCTGTTACCCCCACTTTTCACTGGATTACACACATAATTATATTTTTTTATTTATATTGATATATTACTATAAAATGATACTTTCTTTTCCAATTAGTGTGATTTTAATTAAGTTAGCTTTCTCCTTAAGTCGCGTTGGATGAACTGAAACACATTTTTAGTGGTGAAAACACATATATAAATATACTGTCAGAAAATACCCACTTATATACCCACTTAGGGTATATAATGTGGCCATTCCTGCTGTTTTTGATGCTTTCAAGTTGGAAAAGATGTTGTAGTAGTTACTTCAATTATAGTAGATGATATAATCTGTTGAAGATATATAAAATATTAATTATACTGTAGTACTTGTTTGTTTGTAATTATGCACAAAGCCGGTTTCTAGCGTTGTAAGTCCGCAGACATACCGCTGTGCTACTGGGGGGGCACACTGTATTACAATTGTTGCAATGGCGTGTTATTGCATTTGCGAGTTATGGCGCCATGACAACATTTTTTTCACCTTCATACCTGGTTTACGTCGAATTTTTGATCATTCAATTCAATAGACTGGTGACTGGAAATATGTCACAACGATATATATACATACAAAAGACATTTCATTGCTCTCCACGGAAATGGAAAAAAAAAACTCGCACACTAAAGCCTTTAAGACAACAACAGGATCAGAAACCATACACCCAAACCTAACTAGGAACAACGCCCTCGTCTACAAAATGAAGGGTACTGTCACTAAAGAGAACCTTCCTACCCAAAATTCTATTACGATGGAGCTTGGTGCCATTAACAAAATAATAATGAAAAGTTTACAACTTTCCAGCTTTCGCCAAGAAATCAACGGCATTTCTCCAGAGAAAGATGACAAACAAAATTGAGATCATCATCAAACCCATTGAAAAGCTAACCCGATACAGCTCAAATGGACTTCGTGCGTTGGACCTACTTAACGTGATTTGGGAAGCCTAAATCCACATATAGTGTAAGTTCTGTGGAAAATTTGTCAAAATAATGCCTCCTTCCTAGCTTGTTACAACGAAAATTACGTTGTCAATAATAATCGCGGCCATTAAAATAAGCAATATCGGTGCTAGAGGAAGTAGTTCCAAAAGCATCACAGGGTCTGGAACGTGGTTCTTATAAAGTGTAACCAACTCTCACACAGTCCGATGAGATCACCAACAAGCTTCCATATTTTTTTTATTTTCCAAGTAATCTGACAGAGTAAGATACTTTTTCTTAGTTGAGACAACGCTAACACGTTAGTTATCTGGAGCATCTACAGGACTATTGCTTGATAACCACGTTGACATTTGCCAATGACGTTCGTTTAATGCGTTGGATAAGTTATTTGACAGGCAAACCAAAACTGGCATTAACGTTCATGAAAAAATTTGGCCCCTTGCCAACTTGTGAATGCACTCCACTTAGTTACCTCATCTGCACCTACGAAATCTTTTGTGGGTGAAATGTCGTTAACGATTAGCATAAATACATATTATGTTTACTAAAAAATATCCAGGTATTTCTTTGCTAATTTTTTTCAAATTCATCTTTTGACAAAGAACCTGTTATTTTTCGTTTGGAAAATGTTAATTTCATGAAATTAATGAATAAATCGAATATAACAAAAGGTTAGCTGGTTTATCATATTGTAATTATCACTAATGAAACTAATGAATAAATCAAATATAACAAAAGGTTAGCTGGTTTATCATATTGTAATTATCACTAATGATACTAATGAATAAATCAAATATAACGAAAGATTAGCTGGTTCATCATATTGAAATTATCACGTACACTTATAAATAGACATAAACTAGTTTGTGCTGTTTATCACTTTGATCTGCTGTCTTCCAGAAAATAAGACATCTTCAGTTCATGCAGGCTCTACAGTTACCGATTAAACAGGCCTGCGAATTTAAACTTCATAAAA
>NW_013668561.1:6022-7187 GCF_000517525.1 Limulus polyphemus
CATAAAAGTTGTTTTAGTTTTAATAACGGATTTTCCATAATTCAGCTACGCAGATTTTGAAAATAATATTCATTTTTTTCTATCTCATAAAGCTTTTTTTTTACAAATCGGAAAGAAAAAAACTGTTACTTATATCAAATTATTATTTTGTTTACCACAATGAACATTTCTTATTATTATGTTTGGGTTTTAGAATAATCGATAAGAGTCTCAAGTCGCGATTGGTCTAGAGAAATCTATAGACAGTGGTTGTCAACGTTTTAAACATAATAAAATGTAGCCCGATTTCAATGAAAACGATTCACTTATGTAAAAGTACATATGACGTTTTGTGAAAAATGTGTACGTGATGGAGAAAAATGGATATCATTTTTCGATTAAGCATACAGGAATTACTGTAGCACATGTAAACATTTCAAGACGATAAAACCATCGCAGGCCTATGTTATCAATGTGAAACACGTCACCACACGTATCGTTAAAGTGTAAAAAGGCAGATATTTCACATAAGAGATGCTGGAAGTTATCTGTTTTTCAAGCTGTGGCCACTGGTTTTAGGGAAGAGGTGAAAATTTTATTTTTCTATCAAATAAAGATATTTTAATATAGACCATTCTGCAAATTGTTCAAGAAAAAATGAACTTTAGAGAATGATTTCGAAGATAGTGTAATTACTACCATCCTGATATCGTTAAGTATTAAATGAACTAGACGTAACAGTTACAAGTTTATTGAAGCGATTAACAGACCTCATACATTTATTAGGAAGGTATTATATTTTGAAGTCTACAGTGAGAGAGTAACTTTTTTTTCTTCTTATATACGTTGCATGAGTTTCTTCCAATTCAAAAGTTGTAACAATTTTTTTTTCATATACGTTGTTTGAGTTCGTTTTTATTTTTGTTTTCACTTAGACGGTGGAAAAACAAGACCGTTATTTGCAGTTACATTACTCGAGTTTCTTGTATTTGAGAGAGAGAGGAACAAAACAATTTCGTTAAGTTTTCTAAATTTCTTGTATGTGAAAGAGACAGAAAAATCGACAACAGAAGTGCATGTTTTTCACTTTTTGGGTTTTTTTTCTCTTTAGATTTGAAAGCATTATTTGAGGCTCGATTGTTTGTGTCTGTTTGTTTATTTGTAATTAAGCACAAAGCTACACAAT
>NW_013668561.1:7197-15068 GCF_000517525.1 Limulus polyphemus
CACCACGGGTATCGGAACCCGGATTCTAGCGTTGTAAGTCCGCAGACATATCGCTGTGCCACTGGGGGCGATTTGTGTCATATTGTTTGTTTGTCGGTCAGGCTAAATCACCGAAAAATATAGGTTGTTTTCGTTGTTATTTTTTGAGGGGGGAGAAGCTCTTAGAAGTAGCTTCCACATTTTTTTCACTTTGATACTTGATTTCGTGCAAATTCTATGTTTCTTACAACGGTTGTTCAAGCTCTTTCTTCTACAAATCACACACACCTTATAAACATAATATAGATACAAAATTTAGGGTGAAAATCAAAATGTTTGCAAATACATTAAAATAACTTAGGATTTACACAACATATTTATTGTAATATAAAGATTTTTCTTATAACGTTTTGGGTGTCAACTGAATTGAATTCTACAAATGGTTGATGACACGTTTTTAACTGACAAATTGTCAAAAAATCATATTTCCAAGAGATAATTTTGGAATCAAATAATAATTGTACCCTTTAAGGTCTACTGCAGTGATCACATACTTCTAGTTTGATATTGATCCTTAAGACTGAATATCCAAAGACCTGTCGCCTGTGTTGTGAGCAATAAACAAACGGAATATCATTTTCTGTTCAAACTAGTATGTTTCATACTAACGAACGTACAGGAAGCATACAGTCGTTTAATCATCCTTGGATCGTTGTGGAAAGAAGATGTGTTTTTACACATTTAAGTGTATTGTATGACCATTCACTTGTAGTATTAGAAGCAGATATTACCATTCTTTTGTGACAGAATCTCCACTGCCCATATAAGTTGTCGTTGGCACTTATATGTCGTGCTAAAACGCTTCAAAATGTCAGAAAACAATAACTAAATGCGACTTTAATTTTGATATAATAGCAGCCTGTAGAAACAGTTGCCCGTAAACAGAGGAAGTTCTGTAGTCTTCTTTTTTTAAATGCCATGTCTCAGGAGGGCTTACCTTTTACAGTGGCTGGATATTCTGGAAAAAACATGATCTTCTTCGCGCATGTGCTTCCTAGGAAAATCCGGCTCCTCAGCTTCACATCCATCATTGTTGGGTTTTTTTTATAGACAGACATTGTTGCAACGACTTGAAAAAAGCAGAAAAAGTCTGCTAAACAATAAAAGTTGCACGGGAATAATGTAATCCTTGCATTATAAGAAGAGTTCGCCCCCCAGTAGCACAGCGGTATGTCGGCGAATTTGCAACGCTAGAATCCGGATTTCGATACCCGTGGTGGGCAGAGCACAGATAGCCCATTGCGTAGCTTTGTGCTTAACTTCAAACAAAATAAGAATAGTTTTAAAACGCCGAGTTCTGTAGAATAACAGAATAAAAAGTATTCTTAAGAACTTGTAGTTGAATTGAATTTCTTATTTACTACGTTTAGACCGTATGTAAATTCTGCTGTAAAATAATTAGAAACTAAGTGATTTGAACGGATCTAAAATAAAGCATGCGAAATATCTCAACTTCTTTTTATATCATTTTGGAAAGTGGCAAAAAGTACTCTTTATTAAATAATTTATCTGTATTTGAGGTTTTACAGGTTAAGTAGGGCAAAAAACGGTGTTTAAAGAGGAAACTTTTCTCGAGTACCTTATTCATACTTCAGTTTTATAGGTTTCGAGAAAGTAAAAACATAACGTTTTAAAGTACGTTACTTGAGTTAATTGACAGGGACTTGATAAAAATGTCAGGTGGGGACGGACTGTTTATTAGTTAGTACATTCAATTCATTTTTAACACGTCCTCGAGATCCTAGCTGTAAACCCAATCTACAGATGGCGCTAATGTAAACTTGGTCTTTTGAAAATAGACAATAATGAAGACTAGTCTTAGCGCATCACATCATTTTACTCCATACGCAGTAATGTTGAAAAAACAATGACTTATTTACAAATTCAAGAAAAGTGCAGTGATTACAGAAAATATAGCAGGTTACTGTTGGATCCTCAACGTAGTGAAAGAAGAGGATTTAGTTTTCTTAGTGATAAAAGTATGGTGAAGTCATCGCTATCTAGTGATATATTCTCAACAGAAAACAAAGCAAATCAAGCAAGTGCGTCAGTTTAGCTGAGGATTGAGCATCTTTTTTTGTAGTCTACAACATACTGATACTCAAAACTTTGCAAAGAGAAGTATCTACGTAACCAGTAATGTAATTAAACAGTTTAAGGTAATTACACGCATGATTTCCTAGACATTTAGCTTTATTTTGTTAAACTGGATTTGAAGTACAAATGAATGAAAAATAATACAATGTGAATTAAACGCTAAGACCCGAGCGTGGCCTAGTAGTGAACTGAGATTTCAGTGTCTGAGCTTTGAGTAATGATAATACTGTGAGTGTGACCGTTTCATGTGCCAAATGCTGACGATTAGTTGCTTTCCAAGTCCGAAATAAGGAACAGCAATACCTGAATCGTACATGTGTCTAACCTGGTCGTTTAGCCCATTGTATACATAAGATGTCGATCAGGTTTCCTAAACATAACCAAAAGCTTCACAACAAACTCAGATCTGTAGCATGTAACTAGTCATATGATACGTAACATGCCCTACAGTGCAAAGTATTCTCTTTTGCATTAAACTCTGCCCTATATTCTGCATATCACGTCGTGAAAATTTTTGGGGGGCGCCCATTGTTAAGCTTTAGTTTCTGTTGGCTCGTGAGATAAAAAAAAATTCAAGTACGTTATTTGAGTTCTGTTTCTGACAGGTCCAGCTAAACGAATACATATGACGGTTAAGCCGATATACATGAAAACAAGAAAATTTGTAATAGGATAAATATTTCATGTCTTATCAAACAAGGCCATTTGTTCTTTCTTTAAGCGATTTTATCCGCGAAAGGTTTATTTTTTCATATTTCATGTGTTTTATTTCGTAACTCTTTGTACACAGTTGTCAGAAACACAATAGTCTTTTGTTGGTGTATCCGCCATTTGATTCAGATATAAATAAATGGATCGCTTTTGTTTCCATTATTTATTAAATACACGGGCAAATGCCGCAATTCCATTTATGTTGACATTAAACGTAATTTGCGCACAAAATTGGCTTCAATATAATGTCGTCGTAATAGTCGGAGTTGTCCTTGATAGGAAGACCAACGCTCTTTAATTTGTATGCAGAATCATCATACCGATCGTGAATCTGCTCTTGGAGAGTCAATTTAAACAATAAAAAAGGCATAATATTTTTTAAGCCTTTCTATATTTATTTTTGTAAGACCGGGCTTCATTAAACAATATATATTTGTACGACTCAGTTGATTTTTGTCGGGCATTCTGCAGTTTATCTTATTTCCGGAGATCTAGCGAAACAACAACTTTTCTGTTTACTCATTTTACTAATCACGCCATTTTGCATGGTACGTAGATAATGTTATTTTGCCAGACTTGACTTTTCGAACTTTTTAGAGTATATGTAATCAATATTTCTAAATACATATTCTCCTAATCACATACACGTGTATTGGAATAAAAACACTTCTTCCTCGGAAGGAGCAGAAATGTAACCTTTTCGATAAAACGCTAACATTGTTTTTTAATTCATGGGCTCTTCCACAATAATAACTGTCTGGATTTTGTTTTTTATTGTCCTTCCTTGTTTACAATGTCCGTGCAAAGCCGTCCCTAATTTTGAATGTATAGACTAGTCCACTGATTCTCAAACGCTTCAGGCTCGTGTACCCTTTTTTGTTTATTTTTAAAAAATTACAAACCCAGGCCTAATTTAAAAATAAAAGATAAAAAAATATAGTAAAAAAACATATTTGTAACACTCAACGAATCATGCGATTGTTTTTTCTAGCATGATTGAAGAATATGTGGTACCATTTTTATCAATTTTAAGGGAAGAAAATACTGGCGAGTCAATGCAAGTAGAGGGTGGGTCTATAAGTGAGGAGAATAGTATGTATATGTACGTGGAAAGCTCAGATAGTGCTTGTTACAAGTTTTATTATTATTTATGTTAATTATGTCATGTATTACCGACATTAGCTCCACGTACCACCAGTGATACGCATACCACAATTTGAGAAACTCTGAGCTAGAGGAAAGGCAGCTCGTCAAGAACGTCTACCTTCAACTCTTGTCTCACAGAATAGCGGGAACTGACCGTAAATCTTTTAGTGCAAGCTCGGCCCCAAAGTGCGGAACGCACTTTTGCGGCAAACGAACACGAACCATGAACCCTCTGTTTCACAGTCTGGGTACGCTAACCAGTGAGCCACACCCGACCCATGATAGTTTTTAATTATTTTTTACGAGAAATGCAAACAATACCTTCAAATAATTTGTATAAAACCATTACGAGTAACTCTGGTTAATTTTAATTTATGTCTGTACGTGTAAAATAAGCAAACGTAACTTTAATAAAAAAGTAAAAACCTAGCTGGTTTTTGAGCCTCAGGTAGTTTTCTATACACACGGAAAACAAAGTAACTTGACATTTTCGCTCAGAAAATGTATATGATTTTAAAGAACAAGGGTTGTGTGAACCAAAACAGAAAGTACTTAGAGCCTGGTCCCACCTGATTAAAGGCCCCTTCCAAGGCCATTCAGAACTATTCAACTGTACGCATCGCAGAAAAATTCTCAGCGTGAGAGACGCCCCCTGGTGGGGAGTTGATAAATTCGACTGTCATGGGGCGCCACCTTGCTGCCAAATAAATATATCGTGTCCCTATTCACAAGTTTTTTTTGTTTGCCGCTCTCTCAGCTGGTAGCCCTACACCAAGTCTCTTTTGCTTGTTTTCCGGTGTCTTCCGTAATATCTTTTCCGCGTTTTTAATTTTTTTTTTCTTACAGCTCAACAGCATACAGGTGCGGGTTGAAGAGCGGAGCGTGGACTTTTTTCTTATATTTTTTTCACCAGGTTAAAAAAGAAAAAGCCAGATGCTAAGGTTAAAATCCATATTAATTAAGGATACAAATAGGTTATATATCAACTACGGAAGAAATTGCTCTTGTCCCTTTTAATAAATATATTTTTGGACATGCGTACATACAGAGAAGTATATGTAACTGTATAGCAAGTTTTGTTAGTTTGGTTTGATTATATGATCATATGGTTGTAAATGACTCACTATTTACTTTAATAAAATTCGTAGCTAGAAATCAGACTTGCGAATATAGACGTCACAACATCTGAACCAGTTTGTATATCTACGGAACGTTAGTAGCCAAACGGACAAACCCCTTCGAAGTTATTTGGTGATTAAAAAATAATGTTATATATACAGAGTGTCCTAAAATGAATATACCAAAAAGAACGTTGAATAACTTTTTTATTATTTGAGATAACAACAAAATATCTTCTGAAGGCTTATAAGTTTTATTGAAGTTAATTATTATTGTTATTACTTACATTATTTATCATTATTATTTATGAATGTGTTTTATTGCAGATTTCAGAACTGACCCTGTTTTTGAGTAAAATAATAACTCCTGAAGAGTTCTCCCGATTTCACTCCTTTGGGCATTTACCTTTGGGGCTTTTTGAAAACAGAAGTCTACCATAACAAGTCAAGAAATTTTCAGAAACTGAAATTTCATATCCTTGATGTTGTCTTATTCATCCCTACAGCTGTGTTGGAAATGTGTTCTCAGAATTTGAACGCAGAATTAGATTGATTACAGCTAACGATGGAAGACATATGAAAGTTCGTTAATTAAATAAAATAAAATTTACAAGTCTCCAGATATATATTGTTTTTAAATTTTGTTGTTATCTCAAATAATGCAAATGTTATTCAACTTTATTTTTGGGATATGCACTTTGGGGCACACTGTATATAGTAATGTAATAAAGAGACACTAAAGTGGTTTGAGACGAAGTCTAATCATTAATTCAATCAACTGGTTTTCCGTTTCAAAGACCAACAGCATAAACAAATAACCAGATTTATAAAAATTCTATATTATATACCACAATATTTTTAATTTCATATTTTTTATTATCAAACTGAATATTCTATTCATTAAGCTCAACTAAGCGAACTTATTCTAATCAATTGGGTATCCCAACGCTATATTTAAAACAATATTTATTACTGTTTTCACTATGATCATAAAAATATAACGTTTTACTGCTTGTATGCTTGTTTACTGTTCTGTTCTTGGCCTTTGTATGCTTCATAATAATATCGTGTCAACAACAGTAAAACGTTGTGTTTAGGTTTTATTCCGTGTCTCAGTAAAAGCCGTGGTAAAAATTGTTTTAGAGATATATTATTATTATTAGTGTTACTTTACTACTTAAAAAATTATGATGCTGTTTAGGATAATGTTTCTATCATACGACGAATAAATAATGACGAATGTTTCAAATTAAAAGGATTAGTGTGTATATATATATTATAATTTAAGAAACAGAAAAAGGCACTGAAAATTAATTCGTCTACAGTGCCCTAGGTTAGGATGTAAATATCCCTGTGGTCGTGAAGGTTGTTGCCTTTAGCAAAACACAATAAACTTCCCGTTTTACCTTAAGCTACGCGTGCTTTTAATCACTCCTCTCGTGCCTCGTGAACTGTGCACTCAGAGACTATTGCTTATAGCCAACCCAGTTATTTTCTAGTGATAAATTGATATTTTTACGCAGCTGAAAGACGGTTGGAATTACCCAACAGTAAATGCTGATAAGTAAGAAGGGGCTATCCTTTTCCACACTATATTCATAATGACAGCTCTGAGACATTATTAACTACGTTACTTAAATGAAATCAAGAAATTGCTGATGCTGTAAAGCTTATTAAGTCTTTAACTGCAGAAAAATTGAAAAGTTTTCAATGTCTTTTTTCACACTCCTGCAACCTGACTATCACACGGGTTAGTAAACAAGCTCTACGTGTGAATTCACCTTGAGCAAACACGAATAGACGCAATTGGAGTTGAGAAATTCAAGCTCATTACAACTATTGTCAAAAAAAGTAAATCTCTATGTATCTGACACATGACCAGTGTGTCATTTTAAAATTATCTTGTTGTGTACTGTTCTATAGTGTTAGTGATTAAATCTTATTTCGAAAAATATATTACACAGATGGAGGATGTTAAAAAAGTACTGCCGGCATAATTCATCTTGAATACACCGCCTAATAACTTGTTAAATACACATACATTCATCTAGTTATTTGTTTAAAAGAATTGTTTGTTTGTTTCTAATTAGGCACAATGGGCTATCTGTGCTCTTCCCACCACGGGTATCCAAACCCGGATTCCAGCGTTGTAAGTCCGCAGACATACCGCTGTGCCACTGGGGGCATCAAAGAATGGACTCACCTACTTGTTAAATACACAGACTTTCGTCTGGTTTAAAGGATTGATTCACCTTTTTTTTTTTGCTAAATACACAGACTTTCGTCTGGTTTAAAGGCCTGATTCACCTTTTTTGTTAAATACACAGACCATCATCTTGTTTAAAGGGTAGATTCACCTACTTGTTAATTACACAGACTTTCATCTGGTTTAAAGGGTAGATTTACCTACTTGTTAAATAATCAGACCATCATCTGGTTTAAAGGGTAGATTCACCTACTTGTTAAATACAGATATTTTCATCTGGTTTAAAGGGTAGATTCACCTACTTGTTAAATTCACAGACTTTCATCTGGTTTAAAGGGTAGATTTACCTACTTGTTAAATAATCAGACCATCATCTGGTTTAAAGGGTAGATTCACCTACTTGTTAAATAATTAGACCATCATCTGGTTTAAAGGGTAGCTTCACCTACTTGTTAAATAATCAGACCATCATCTTAGGGTTTAAAGGGTAGATTTACACCTACTTGTTAAATATTAGACCATCATCGTTAGGGTTTTAAAAGGGTGATTTCCAC
>NW_013668561.1:15089-21090 GCF_000517525.1 Limulus polyphemus
AGATATTTTCATCTGGTTTAAAGGGTAGATTCTACCTACTTGTTAAATTCACAGACTTTCATCTGGTTTAAAGGGTAGATTTACCTACTTGTTAAATAATCAGACCATCATCTGGTTTAAAGGGTAGATTCACTTACTTGTTAAATAATTAGACCATCATCTGGTTTAAAGGGTAGATTCACCTACTTGTTAAATAATCAGACCATCATCTGGTTTAAAGGGTAGATTCACCTACTTGTTAAATAATTAGACCATCATCTGGTTTTAAAGGGTAGCTTCACCTACTTGTTAAATAATCAGACCATCATCTGGTTTAAAGGGTAGATTCACCTACTTGTTAAATAATTAGACCATCATCTGGTTTAAAGGGTAGATTCACCTACTTGTTAAATTCACAGACTTTCATCTGGTTTAAAGGGTAGATTCACCTACTTGTTAAATTCACAGACTTTCATCTTGTTTAAGAGATGGATTCACATTTTTATTGAATGCACAGAGTTTAATCTGGCTTAAAAATGGTTTTCACTTTATTGTTGAATAAACAGACTTTCATCTAGTTTAAAGAAGGATTCACCTACTTGTTAAATACACATATTCTGGTTTAAAAGGTGGATTTTTTTACTTGTTAAAATCATAGAATTTTCTCTGGTTTAAAGAGTGGATTCACTTTCTTATTAAATACACAGACGTTCATCTGATTTAATGGATGAATTCACCTAACTGTTAAATATACATACTTTTGACCAGTTTAAAGGATGAGTTCACCTTCTCGTAAAACACACATACCCTCCTCTGCTTATCCGTTTTATAGGGTATGGGTTGAACTTGATAAATACACAGACCTTCATGTGGTCGTCGTTTTAGTTATTTATTTTAAACTGCAGACTATCTTACTGGTTAAGTAAATAGAATGTTATCTAGTTATATATTTCAAAAGTGATATAGATATTTGTTATTTTCACAGAATTCATCAACTTATTGTTTACTTTCAAATATCATCCCACTCACTTGTTTACCTAGTAATTTGCTACCTCCCCCACCAAAGGTGGACGGAGGTTATGTTTTCACCCTTGCGTGCGCGTGTATTTGTCAGCAAGAGTTCTCGCAAATAGCTGAATGGATTTGGACGAAAGTTGGTACATATTTGGATTATGACCCAACTTAGAAGTGATTAGATTTTGGAGGGTCAAGGTCACGAAAATAGAAAAAAACTATCTGTTAACATGGAAACAGATTTTTCACACTATTTTTGTTCTATAACTCAATCAAAAATGATCGGATTTTGATGAAACTTGGTAGACAAAGATAGAATGTTATTCCTCATTGTCCTACCAAAAATGGTCCGTGTTTGCTGATAAAGACGGACATACAGACACGTTTTCGTTTTTGTTTTGAGAGCCGAATATGATCAACGCTGCGTATGTTCTATCTCTAGTTTTAAGAGACGAGTTTATCTACTTAAGCACACAGCTATTCATCCGGTTATTTTGTTCTAAAAGTTGTACCATCTTACCTCTTACGCACACACAATTAGTATGAATTAATTAATTTACTTAGTTGTTAAATTCAACGAAATTTGTTACTTTTTCAATACAGTTATATTTATCTCTTACATAACCTATATCTGAAAGTGACAACTTTGTCTGTTCATCTGAACGACACCTAGTATACACGATAGGCTAAACAGTCATAGTTGTTTCTAAGTTTGAACCGTGGACCAGATGAAAAGTAGTCAGTCCCTAGAAACTGCCTCCTTAACTGTTACTCTTAAATGAATAGAGATGATTGACTGCCATTCTTATGACGCACCTTCAGCGTGTTTGGTAGCACCAAGTCTCGAACCCAAGACGTTCGTTGGCTCCTCAGTCCAATACGATAACCGAGTATAGAAATAACGTTTACAGATTATATACAAGTCCATACTTGATAAATCAAGGGCTTGAATCGCAAAGATGTTAATGCTTTCTGAGAATAAATGCCATTTTATCACTTCTGTTATAGTGATGAGGAAAAACACTTTAAAACTTCGTTACAACAAATATTTTACACAACAAGAATCAGAAGACAACAGACAACCATTATTATTTTTCATTGAATCGTAATTTATGATAAAAAAAACCGACGTTCGTTTTCCCCCTTCCAATTATATCATATAAATGTGTATTAAAAACTAAACAAAATATTAATAATTTTAAATAAACATATGTACAGCTAAAAGTTGTGGTAATGTATTGGAATAACGTAGGGAAACCACTCAATAACACTTAAATATTTTTATATTCATTTTATATGACACTGACTGGCCATGGTTTAATAATTTGTTGGTTCGTTTTAACCTGCACAGTGGGCTATCTGCACTTTGCTTACTGTAAGGACTGAGCCCCGAAATATGAGGTATAAGCCCTGAAATTTGTCGCTGAGTCACCTGGGATGAGTTTAATAAGAAGAGTGACAATAGTCACAGACCAGCGACAGTTTTGTAAATTGTTGTTTGTTATTAAGCACAAAGCTACACAAAGGGCTATCTGTGCTCTGCTCGCCACGGGTATCGAAATCCGATTTCTAGCAGTATATTTCCGCAGACATACCACTGTGCCACTGGAAATACTAAAATATCTGTAATCGGTAAAAAAATGACTTTTAGGCTAGTGTTACGTAAATAACCAATAAAAATTAAGCGCCCTAAACCGTTCTAAATTCTTCATCAGTCATTCTAAATACCTAATATTATACTTAATGAACGTATGACTTAATATAACTTTCCAGTTAGAAAATATTACAAATATTTTTGTGCAAAAAAAACACCTTACAGGTTTTGTGCAACTGCTTATCAAAAAAATAAATAAATGCCAACTCTTCAACTGCTAGTGATGCAAATTAGTAAACGTTACCGATAAATACTCATATTCGCATATATTATATTTATAAAAGTTGTTACAGATTTGACAGACAAGTTGTAAGATAAAACTGGTAACAATTACAATTCACTTGCACCCTAACAGTCGTTATTCGTGAAAATTGATGTGTATAGCGTCTTGACCACTGCTGTGTCTGTCGTATCCAAGGAAGCCTGACGAGTCTTAGCATTGGGTTCGTCGGTACTGGATATATCAGATGTAGTGTGGTTGACATATTTTAACAAACTCTTCTTTGCTTTCATACTGGCCTTTTTGTTTGTTTATTGTTGTTTTTATGTTTAGTAATGTGGTATCCTTCCCTGAAATACTTGTAGAAAATCATTAAAAGCTTTCAACTTTTCGAATGTCGTAAAAGTGACCTGTACTTGAAGAAAAAATAAAAACGTGTTTTTAGTTTCTTTTAGCTATAATAAATAGCACTTGGAACGGAAAAAGTGACTTAAAATATATTACATGTAAATCATGTACAGACAACTAAGAACTGGCTGTAGTAATGAAATATACAAATAACAAACAAAAATAATTTATTTTATTAAATGGGGAATTGGAAAATAAGTCTAAAAAAGCTTTATTCAACTGTGTTATCATAACTCTAGAAAGAAATATTCAATACTGGTGACAGAACATCTGTACAATTATATGAGTTTAAGACAACTGCTTAAGCTTAACCGAGATGAACGAGTATCACAATAACGAAATCAAAATACTTTACTGTATATTGTAATTTTAAAATTAAAAATTCTACTTTTCGTGAGGTACTGACAGAAAAATAGCAACAAATTTGATGTGTTAGAACGTAGAATTAATGATGCATTTACGAAATACTAGGTGATCCAAAATAACAAAACAAAAACCCTAAGCTAAACGTTCCTGACAGACGATTAATCATAGTTTAGACGATATTAATTGTTCTGAAAGTTTCTCCATAATTTAACCATAGTTCTTTGATGTGTCTTCACGCTATTTTCACTAAAGGATCTTCAACGTATTACCTGCACAAAACCGAATAACGTCAAGAGGTTATTTTATTTGGTGATTCTTTCGTACACGCTATAAATATCATTAAATAGCGTATTAAAAAATAGAAGTTGAAGCTACTTTTAAGACTACTTGATATTAAAAAAATTAGAAATGACATAACATTATTTGAAATAAAGACAGAAGTGAAGTAAACGATTAAGCAAACTATACCAGATAACTAAAACATTCTGATCAATATTAAATGAAAGAAAAGAAAATCAAGATTTAACTTCAGCACCAAAAAGATTTCGAGTTGAATTTATGTTTTAAAATGTTATAAATATATTAACTTTTGGTATGGTAAAATATTTCTTTGAATTCACCAATATGTTTTCTTTTTTTCTGTAAAACGTATTATGTTTTTACTAGCCTATCAATATATTTAAATGAACCGTTTTTGTTTTTCTTTTGAGTAAGCTTCTCCAAATAGCTTTTATATTGCTTGCTTTAATTATTATTTCACTCCATCACTTATACAGTTAAACTTCGAGGTTCGATTCCTGTGGCAGACACAACACAGATATCTCATTGTATAGCTGTGCATCAGATAAACCAAACAAACACTTTATCACAGAAGAAAATGCCGAAACTACCTTCATTAGATTTACACAGTCACTCTTACTAAAAAGTTTTATTGAAAGAAACTTCCTGTGTAAATCTAATGAAACTTTTTAGTAAGAGTGACATATATTTTGTGATAAGATTACTTACGAAATGAATTTTCAAAGGCAAATTGTACACGATGTTATAGTTCTAAAAAAATCAGTATTGAGATGGTTTAGAAAAGTAAATTAATTATAAGAATGTACATCTGAGTAAAGTACAATTATAAAAAATAGCGCATCCGGCATGCTACTATTACCACTACACTAAACTTAAGTAGTGTTTCTATCTATTTTTGAAAATACTTAACTTTCCACGAAATATTCTTAGATTGGTGTTAACCACATCTTTTGCGAAGAACAGAAGGTTTATTTTTCAGAGTTAAGTTTTTCATAAAACACAAGATAATGCTCCAAGTTCTAATTATCTGTTTGTGGAAACGGTCCTTCGTTTTTATGGGATCTGCAAAACGAAAAATTAACCCTCAGCCAGTGGTGGCGCTACAGGGAGAAAGGAGGACATTTGTTCATCCAATTTTCTCTTGCCCCCTTGAAAAAAATTAATCCTATATAAACAGAGCAAATGTAATGTGTATAACAAGAAAACACGTTCGCACGCGCACTACCGTTTTACGGGATGTTTTTTTTTCTTATATGCTAGAAGTCAATCAGATGTATCCTACAATAATGGGTATTCCTTTTGACCCTACTTTTTATACTAATGGTATTACTGCACTAAATAATTACTTATTTAATTAAATAATGCTCGAAAGAACTAGAATAATAACAAGCAAAAAGCAGAATATGCCCTAAAATTATCATTAATTTTCTGGCTTTCTAACTATGTGTCAAACGTCGTTAGTAATCAAGCAAAGCTTGTCGATATGTTCCCATGGGAACAAAAGTAAAACTGAAACCGAAACTACACATTGTCTACTGAGAAAAAAAAGAAAATATAATACTACACCATTTCAAAAGTGAAACCATTGATTTTGTATTAGTTATACATAATATAGGATCAAACGTCAGAGAAAACTATTGGCAAGTTCAGAAATGACCTGAAATGTTGAGGTCAGCGCCAGTTACAGAACTCCACGCCCTCAAACATGGACGACTTTGTAGTTCTAACCATAATTGGGAAGCAAAATGCAGTACGAGATTCAGCTGATATGAAACGAGCCATCTTGTTTCCAACCATTGTAGATTTCTTGGAGAAGTAAATAAACAATTCAGTGAGGAAAATCTTCAAATGTTTCTGCTATCTGTCGAAAACTGACCCCAAATCTGAAAAATTCATTGGTTTGAGACTATTAGGCCTCTTTTAACCCATTATAAGCTGAATTTTGAAGACATATATATGGAAATGTTTTGCCCCCCAAAATTTTGGCTTGTTCCCGCCACCAATAAAAAAAAAAAAAAAAAAAAAATTGGTGCTGGCGCCGCCACTGCTCTCAGCTTTGA
>NW_013668561.1:22090-28873 GCF_000517525.1 Limulus polyphemus
AAATTGGTGCTGGCGCCGCCACTGCTCTCAGCTTTGAGAACCTCGGGTTGTCATCAGATCAAACCTTTACTAAAATTTGTGCGATTCACCAATAGTGACACTGACAACAGCATGCAAATTTAAACGATTCTTCATTATTAAGGTTAGTGTAAATAAAAAACGACGACATCGTCAAGCGAGACTATTGCTCTACTACCTCTATCAATGTAAACATAAAAGGAACAACACTTAAAATTGTGCGAGAGATTTAACAGCTTTTATCTTTGTTTGGTCTTCACGTACGGCCTTACAAACTAAAATGCTTTAGATATTTAGATAATATGTAGCGTACTGTCATAATTAATTATCCATTGAAATTATGCAGAATAAATCTATGTATTTAGTTGTTAATTTATGTTCTGCGCCCAAACCCGAATTTAAACGAAACACAGATGACTTAGAGGCCTGTTTTATTTGTGGATCCGCTACTTTCGCTACATCAAACTAGTTTCGTTGAATTCACAGCTCATCAGTGCTGCTTGGAAGAGCGAAACAATTACATCAAATACACCTCATATAGTGGTGGAATACAAACCATTTGTTTGGTTTTTATGTATAGTTCTTTACTCATTAAAGTATTTCAGGTGTTTGGATAACATGGGTGTCAAATTAATTAACTATTATTAATTGGTTATTGGTTAATTTCTTTTTCTTTACCAAAACGTGAAGTTACTCGTCACTATTAACAACTAAGTAAACAGTTAATCCGCTGAATAATAATGACAAATTTATTATGATGGTGTTACGTCTCTGGTTGTTAGTTAATTTCCCGTATAATTTCTTTCCGATGAAACTTTCGCGACACAAGTCCTTTCTTAAATAAAACTGGTTTATTCTTTCTGAATACAACTTTGCAAAACACTTAATTTCAACGGTCACACTATAAGTTAAACAAACGCTATAATTCACAACGAACGACTCACGTACTCGACTCAACAATACGTCTCTCTCTCACTCTCTGTCCGCCGTTCAATTACATTGTTCCCGTCAGTTCTTATTGGTCTTATATATACAAGACTACCGCATATCTATTAGCCTCCGAGGCTTCAGGAAGGTACAGGATCCTTCTAGAAGTTCATGACGTGTTGCTAGAGTCACGTGACTTCTGCTGTTGTAACAATGGTATATCGCATGTTGTCCAAACACCTAAAGTATTGTTACGACAGCGGAAGTCACGTGACGTTGGTAACACGTCATGATATTCTCGAAGGATCTTGACTTTTCCTGGCAACTCTAGTCTGTTCTAGGCGCCCTCTTTTTTTGTATATAAGCCCGGCAAATAAAGCGGATAAATATTAAATGCGAAATAGAAGAGATGACTCTGGAGCTCTGTTGTAGATGTCACAGATGGACAGTTGGTGGATAATGATATCTATAATTGTAATAAACTAATCAGGAAAAGTTACTCTAAAGCAAAACATGGAATGATTTATTTTGATAAGTTACAAATATACCATCAATAAGATTTATGTTTCATTATTTTGTTATCCTTTACAAAGGTAAACATATGAGTTATTTATTTATTGCTAAAAAAAACCCGGTACTGTTCACAAGATGAAAATGATACAAAAGAAATTAACTCGAATAAAAACGAAAAAATATGGAAAAGGTTTATTGAATATTATGAGAAATTAAAATCGATGAAATATTTTGATGAATATAAAACATTTTACTTGAATCCATTGATCAATAAAAGTGCCTCCTGTGGCACAGTGGTATGTCTGCGGACTTATACTGATAAGATAATCCTTGGCTGTGGATTCGCTAGATAGTAGATAGGGACAGTGGGAATCTCGTTAATCCATTCATGTGCGTCACTAATTAGATGACGAGGCATTTGGCTACCTTAAGAGAGTCATAGTTACTTTGTGCTTAATAACAAACAACAACCTCAATAAAAGTCTAGAATGTAGTATTGATAGTCAATGTTAAAATAGTATAAAGGACCCTTAAACAGGACCCATAAAGTAACGGGCACCGAAACGCTGATCCCTTGATATTTTGGAAATTACCTCTTATACAAATTTAGGTCTATATTAATAAAAAAGTTTCTAAATAAATGGAAGGACTTTTGCAAATCAAAAACAATGCTTTAATGTTTAATAATAAGTTTGCATATTTCATTTTTGATAAAAAAAATAATAACCCTTGGTTTAATGCTAGGAAGTTAGTCGAAGTATTGGAATATAAAAATCCCACTCAAGCTATTTATAACAATGTCGATAGTGAAAATAAACAGATACTAAAAATATAAGAGATCAATCACAGATTTACCTCTTCAACACAGAACCCCATACTATCTTCATTAATAAGAGTGAATTGTGCAAATTAATATTTAGATCAAAAATGTACTTAACAGAGAAATTTACTGACTAGGTAACATCTCAAGTATTACCCTCAGTTAGAAAGACTGCAGACTATAAACTAGAAGAAAATTACAAATATCAACTTGAACAGTTAAATAAAAATCTTTTGAAAAGGATATTTCAAAAGCTTAATTGAAAGCAATGATAAGAAAGATAATGAAATAGAAAAAATGAAACTTTATGTAGAAGTTATACCACCTAATTTAAGTAAGTTACATACATTTATTTCAGTTAAAAGGAATCATTTATAGGATTATCCTTATTATGTAATCAGAACTAAAAATGTGATGCTAATTCAATAATAAATAAATTATTAGAAGATTATCAAAGATGGAACTCATTTTGACATTTAAATAAACTTAGCATTTCTTTGTAAAGGCTATAAGACCTTTTACAATTTTCTTTTCTGGCAGATATGTTTAGATACTTATCAGTTACATCAATGGCATGAGCTCTTAGTCTTAATACTACTAAGGGAACAAGAGCAATCGCTGCTAAAATAGAAGCACTGAATGAAAAGTTAAAACATATCATAACTACATTAATATCACAATATGATTTATAATTTCTCCAATATACAAATATTTTCTTCTCCAAATACTCCATCATTTACAATGGAAGTAAAATTCCTTCTTTATATCATTTCAGGATATTTAAAACCTAGTACTAAAATCATATTCTCCTTTAACAGTTTCATAATTCATAACATTTTAAATGAACAAAAAGGAGCTTATTAGCCCATCAAGGATGTCCCTTCCAGTTCCTAACTATAACCAATCCTTACTACTCAAGTATTCATCCAATATTTTCTTGAACTCAGTTAAATTTTCTACCTCCATCACCCTTGAACGCAGCTTATTCCAAAAGCCAACCACCCTGTTGAAAAGGAATACTGTCTAAACTGAAGACGACTCCTACGCTGCCAAAATTTGAATTTATGACCTCTTGTCCTATTGTTTTCCCTGCTAAACACAAAAACGTTGAATAGATCTATTTCTTTTACTTTTTCTTCAACCACAGTATTTAATGTATTCCCATTTAAATTGTAACAATAATTTGAATTGTGAAAACCTACATGCATCACCTTACATTTTGGATAGTTAAACATAATCTGCCACATATTGGTCCAATACATCAAATGATCTAAATCTCCCTGTAAGTCTACATCATCTTTGATACAGTTAGCCACCCCAAAAATCATAATGTCATCTGCAAACTTCAAAATTGTGTTAGTCATTTCAGAGTCAATATCATTAATATGAATCACAAACAGCGGATGACTCAGCACAGAGCCTGAGGCACATCACTTGTAACTGTGATCTAGTCAGATCTAACTCCATTTATCACTACTCTCTGCTTTCTAGTCTCCAGCCAATTTTCTGTCCAATTTAATAACATTCCCCCCACACTCACAGATTTAATTTTTGTAACAAGTCTTTTGTGAGGCACCTTATCAAATGCTTTCTGAAAATCAGGATAAACCAAATCCACAGTATTTCCTTCATCAACTCTTGTAGTAATATCCTCAAAGAATGTCAGAAGATTTGTTAAACAAGACTTTCCCTTAGTGAAACCATGCTGGCTCTTTGACACTATATTAAACTGCTTTAAGTGACTCTGCAATGCATTTTTGATCACACTCTCCAAAACCTTTTCAACTACTGATGTAAGACTAACTGGCCTATAATTGCCTGGACAATGTTTATCACCTTCTTTGAATATTGGGCTAACATTAACCAACTTCCAATTTTCTAATACTCTTCCACCACTCAATGACCTATAAAAATATTAGCTAGCGGTTCATAAATAAAATCTTTAAAACTCTAGGATAAACGTTGTCTGGTCCAGGGGATTTATCAATTTTTAGGTTTCCCAACTTACAATTTCAGAAATTAAAAATGACATATTTTACATAAATATTTTCCCCATACATTAAGTGCTCTGGTTGAGGCATAGTACTTGTACCTTTCTTCGTAAACACTGAAGAGAACAAATAATTTAATAAGTTTACCATCTCATAATCTTCCGACATCAGCTCCGCACTATCATTTTAATAGGCCCAATCTCAATCCTGACGTTTTGCTTACCCATCATATACCTAAAGAATTCCTTATTGTTTGATTTAACTCTCTCAGCCAACCCTCTTTTATGTACAGTTTTTGCACTTTTAACTTCCTTTTTAACCAGCTCTCTTGATTTTCTATAGTTCTCCAAGTCCTTATTATTTCCAGTAAGTTTAAGTTTCTTGAATTTATTATGTTTATTCCTAATATGATCTCTTAATCCTTTACTAAACCATACAGTTTTATAAAATATTAATTCAAAACTAGAATCTCAAACTATTCCTCTAGAAGACTTTGTTCAAGAAATGAGAAGAGAATAGAGAGCATTAGAAGGTGTAGTTCATAACATTACAATACGACAATTCGAATATCAGTTGGAATGAACAGCTATCGAAGAACCAAAAACATATAGGATTGATTTAAATGAAGGATTACATATTTCATTCTTAGAGCAACAAGAATTTGTATCACCATTCTAATTAATTAATGAACCTGATTTAATTGAAGAAATGATTGAAAAAGCAAGAAGAGTAAATAAATCTTTGGGTGATAAAAAAAGGTAAATCAGATACTAAAGTATAAAAATTAGGAGAAAAAATTAATAAATATCCAGAAAGAAGAGAATTATTCGAAAGATAGAAAAATATATATTAGAAGAATTTATAAATTTAAATGAAAAGACAATAATTTATATAAAATTATATATTAAAAACTTAAAATTCTTGAGACGTATGTCTAAAGTTATAAAAATAAGAGGTAAAGGATTATTCGACAACTTAGGGAACTAACTGATAAGTTACTAGCAGGAAACATAAGTAAAAATTTACATAACTATATTGTTGAGTTATTAAACGTACTACTTAAGGGAGGAAATATAACAAAAAATGATATCGAAAAATATTACAAAAGGTTTTTGATATAGTATAGTGAGCGTGTATTTAAATGATGGACAAAAAGATAAATTAAAAGGGTCATACAAAAAAGCTGTTTAATTTCAAGTAGATAAATATGAAAAGCGTAATCATTAAATATTTTTAAACAAAACTCAAATTCAAATAAATAATGGAAAGAAGATGACAATAGTAAAAACACAATTAAAACAAAATAACGGCTCTTTACCATTTTTTGGTCTCTATATTAATAGCAGCTGGCAAAGGAATTGCAGCTGGTTCAGTTGGCGGGTTGGGCACTTGGGGGGGGTCAAAAAATGTAATGGATAAAGTCAGTGGATCTGGATTTCCTAAAGGATGTGGTTGTAAAAACAAAATGGAAAAGAAAGGATTCGAAATTCGGAATTACCGCGTTGAGTAATGAAGAGATAGAGAAAATAATGAAAAAGATTTTAGATCCTATCGATCTATTAACTAAGAAGATAAAATCATTTGAAAGTAGAATTGTTAATTTAGATAAAAGTACAGGACCTGATACTCATTGACTTTGTTGTTACAATGATCCAACATATAATTTCGATGAATATTTCAGTCCTAACGGAGTATATAAAATAAATAATGTAACATTTTATAAATATATAATACCAAATGAAATAGAATAATATTTAAGATAAAGTAAAAAATAAATTAGATATAACTCGAGCTTTCTACAAAAAAAAGTTATAAGTAAAATGCGGATATTATGTCATTTATGTCATTGTGGGTATCATGAAACAAAATTAATGAAAAAAGTACTTTTTAATATTATGATGGAAAATATTGGAAAAGTAGCAATTTAAAGCGGAAATTATACTTTTGAAAGAGTTAAAAAATTAGTTAAATTGTTTAATGTAGATGATCATCCTATAAAATTTGGTATTAAATTTACAACTTCAAGGTTTATGATAAAATTAACGTCAAATTATCAGATTGACTTATCTGAAGGAAAGCTGTACGTAATATTAGGATTTGAACCAAACATTTATTCTGTTCAAGAGTAGATAGGAAAATACATAACTAACATCTCCAGAGGTGTAGAAACATACAAATTCATTATGATGTTATCAATGGAGTATTATACAATAATGAGTTTAGCGATATTTTATATTCCTTTACTCCTTCTAATCCACCTGGAAGTTTAATTAAAATTAAAGAAATATATCCAGTATATGGAGTTAGCAGATCAAATTTTATTTCTAGAAAAAGAATGAAGATTACAGATCAAAACGATTATCCAATTGACTTGAACAAACAAGAAGTTGTATATATATATATATATATATATTAGTTTACTTTTAGCAGACAATAAATAGTAATTAATAAACAATATTTGTTTTCGTTTACTAAGAAAACGAACCGAAAACTATTAAGTAAAGGAAAGTAATT
>NW_013668561.1:29071-35341 GCF_000517525.1 Limulus polyphemus
TTAGATAAGAAATCTCAAGTGCAATATAGTTATCAATTCTAAATAAATGGAAAGAATCTGGGATCTAACTAGTATACCTAATTATTATCAAAACGTTATAGAAAGTTTTGAATACAAACAACATCGTGACGATAAGGGCATCGATGAAAAAAGAGAATGCTAAATATGAATTCTACGTTAAAGATATAAGCAATGACATATTATATTCTAATGGTTATATTTGTCCAGAGTTAAAAATTATCAAACAAAGTGGTTCGTCAATTGTAACAGATAATGTAACACTCGTCAATACAAGAAATATTTTTTTCAAGACCTGAATTACATATTGGTAAAACGTTGATTGAAGAATTTGAATTACCCTGTCTCACTCATTGTGTACAAGGATTAATAAATTTCACAAACGATTACAACATGTACGATGCATCTAATATGTTATTTTACATTGATACCTCAGAAACTCCAAGTAAACAGATTTTGGCATCTGATGCCAATGGATCAACAACACTAGGTGGTGAGAATGGTAAGGATAAAAGTGTAAGAGTTATTAAAACTAACGTTCAGGAAGAATCACGTGGTACGTATATCGTAAACACTACAATCGATAAAATTAGAAACATTTTCGTTCCCCAGTTTCAAAATAAGGAAAATATTAAAAACGAAAATAATATGATTTCGATAATATTGATATATTAAGAACGTGGGTAAGAATTAATAATGTTAAATGTCCCTCTAAAGATTAAAATGTTTCATTAAAAGGTGGAGAATTAGATTATTCCATATATTACTCAGATTTGATAGCGGCCAGGTTAAATAATATGAATACGGTAACTGGATCTATACCAGTTACGGAAACATGTATCCAATAATTTACTAGTTTAAAAGGGAAAGGAATAACGAATGTTTTTTTATAATACAAGCTTTGAGACTATGATAAGTTTTTAATAATAATGTGTTTTTGGTTTTCATATGGCCATCTATATAAAGAAGCATCTTGGGGTTTTATAGGTCCGCCAGGAAACGATTTTAAATTAACCAGGCTACTACTAATGTTAATGTAAGCCAAACTGTTATTGATGTCAATGTAAACCAGGCTATTACTGATGTCAATGAAAACCAAGCTATTACTGATGTTATAGTAAACCAGACTGTTAATGATGTCAGTGTAAACCAAACTGTTACTGATGTTAATGTAAACCAGACTATTACTGATGTTAATGTACGCCATGTTATTACTGATGTTAATGAAAACCAGGTTATTACTGATGTTAATGTAAACCAAACTATTACTGATGTCAATGTAAACCAGGCTGTTACTGATGTTAATGTAAACCAAACTGTTACTGATGTTAATGTAAACCAAACTGTTACAGATGTTAATGTAAACCAAACTGTTACTGATGTCAATGAAAACCAGGTTATTACTGGTGTTAATGTAAGCCATGCTGTTACTGATGTTAATGTAAACCAAACTGTTACTGATGTCAATGAAAACCAGGTTATTACTGGTGTTAATGTAAGCCATGCTGTTACTGATGTTAATGTAAACCAAACTGTTACTGATTTTAATATAAACCAGAATGTTAATGATGTCAATGTAAGCCAGGCTGTTACTGATGTCAATGTAAACCAAACTGTTACTGATGTTAATATAAACCAGAATGTTAATGATGTCAATGTAAGCCAGGCTGTTACTGATGTCAATGTAAACCCTGTTATTACTGATGTTAATGTAAGCCAGGTTATTACTGATGTTAATGTAAGCCAGGCTGTCACTGATGTTAATGTAAGCCAGGTTATTACTGATGTTAATGTAAGCCAGGCTGTTACTGATTGCAGATTTTACCACATATAAACAATCTTTATCCATAATCTATCCAGGCTAGAGAGGAAGACCAAACAGTCGACAAAGGCTATTTTAAATGCTACGACTCGTGATTAGGAGAAGGAGATATCTTAATTATTACCCCATTTCCAGAGCTTCATTATTGCAAATATTTAACATCCTTTTAATGCAAGCTCATGTGAGAAATGGTAAATATCAGATATTGAAATGCCACAAAATGAGTATTCTCATAATCTGTGTTTTACTTAAACAATAATACGACTAAACTTGATTGTGAAGGACTCAAAAAAATCTTAAATCAGCTTAATCTCAATAAGAGTACCCTGTAACCTAATACTGTTATGAGACAATTTATTCAACTTTCTACTTCAGTCTAGCTCTTAAATGAAAAAGATATTATAAAAGGCTGTATTTAGACATTCAACTTCTTTCCAAACATTCTTGGAGAGGTATTATGTTACCAATCCACGTTAAACGTGGCGTTTTTTCTCAAGTAAGAGTCTTGTGAAACCAAAAAATCTATGAAAGCGAATTACTACGTTAAATATTCTGTGAAAATATAATGTACACCACCGTCATGCAAATAACGAAACTCTTAATTCCTTGTTGTTTTTAGTTATAACCGTGTCTGTGGCTTCTTACAGGTTCATAATCATTATTTCTTGTGTAGTCTGCACAAGCTTTCATCTTAACAACCAGACAGAAAATAAAATCCAACACAGTCTAAATAATTCGATTTTTTTTTCAAGACAAGTTGTTTTAATTTGCCTAAAAACTTTTGGACAAAAAAAATTAAATATATTTCTGTTGTAAGCCGAGCTCTGTGTCGAGAAAGTCTATGAACACTTAGGTACAGTGTACTTTAGTGATCGTAAACTATAAGCAACAGGCAAATAAAATGTCTGTTATTGCATGTTGAATAAACGTAATTAAAATAGGCCTTTGACAACAAAGATTTAGTGATAATAAAAGTCATTTAAATATTCTCCCATCTATAACGGCACATAACTCGTTTACTAGTGGATCTTTGCGTGTTAGACTCGTCTATTCAACGTCATGGGTGATACGTACTTATGACGGGTTTACTCAGAGTTTAGACAGTGTAAAAGAATCCATATCACTATTAACAGCTTTTAAATCATTATATACAAAAGAATTTCAAACACTCGTCTATATAATAATCAATACTAGTAAAAGTACATAATGTTATCAATAGGAGAACATCATGCATTAGTAGCAGGAGTAGTACAAACAAACGTTAGTTACAAGAGTACATCATTTATTACTAGCAGGAGTAGTACAAACAAACGTTAGTAACAAGAGAACGCCATGCATTAGTAGCAGGAGTAGTACAAACAAATGTTAGTAACAAGAGTACATCATACATTAGTAGCAGAAATAGTTTAGGTAGTACATTATTAATAAGAGTGTTTCGTGTATCCATCCAGGGGTAACTCAAGCAAACATTACTTTTAAATTAAGAGTAGTTCATGCATAAGTAGTAGTAGTAGCTTGAGCTAAACATTTCTAATGGAGTAGTTCATACATTACTAGCGAAGGCAGTTTATTTGGTAGAACCTAGAGTATTTCACGCGTTACTACTAACAGTAGGATTGTCAAACACTATAGTTCATACACCCAAAACAAGAATAAGTCAAATCCAGCCTTGGTAGCACGAGTAGCTCATGAAAGCGTAAGTAGAATAGTTCAAGTCAAGCATTTTTTTTACAAGAATATTGAAGTAATTATTAGTTTGAGTAGTAGTTCAAGCATTAGTAACAAGGATACTTCAAATATTAGTTGAGAGAATACTTCAGAGATTAGTTGCGAGTGTAGTCCAAGCATTAGCCACAATAATACTTCAGGGATAGGTTGGAAGTATAGTTCAAGCATTAGTAACAAGGATACTTCAAATATTAGTTGAGAGAATACTTCAGAGATTAGTTGCGAGTGTAGTCCAAGCATTAGCCACAATAGTACTTCAGGGATAGGTTGGAAGTGTAGTTCAAGCATTAGTAACAAGGATACTTCAAATATTAGTTGAGAGAATACTTCAGAGATTAGTTGCGAGTGTAGTCCAAGCATTAGCCACAATAGTACTTCAGGGATAGGTTGGAAGTGTAGTTCAAGCATTAACAACAAGGATACTTGAAGGATTAGTTGATATTGCAATCCATACATTATTAGTTAGGACATTTAACACCTATGAAATATTTATAGCAGAATATTTGATGTACTTGTAGCTCGGATATCTCATACGAAATAATGGTAGCAACTGAAATTCGTGTTAAGTAATTATAGCAAGAGCAATTAAGACAATAATTAGTAGCAGTAGTAAGTCACGTATCTTTAATGAAAAAAACGCATATAGAGCATTATCAAGGTGACATTTTTAACAGCAAAGATAGTCAAACACTGATAGTCTAAGTTGTTCACGTGCTAGTACCAAAAGTAATCAAAAGCAATAGTTCGTGAATAATAGCAGAAGCAGATCAACTCAAAGTCTAAAAGTAAGAGTAGCTCGTGCATTGGTAGCGAAAGTAGCTTGAATCAAGAATTAGTAATACGAGTATTTCAATTCAAGGATTATTAACTAAAGTATTTCGGCCATTAGCAACTAGTACTAATTAGGAAGATAATTCAGTAAAAATCATAGTTCATGTAACGTATTATTAGCAAGGGTCGATTATGTTTAGTAAGAGTAGTAATTAAAACAACATCTCGGTAAACAGTAATTCGAGACAAGCATTTGAAACAAGCGTAGTTCACTAATTGGTAGAAAACGCAAATCTTGCTTTAGTAGAAAAATAGTATCTTGTTTCAGTAGAATAAAGTAGATCTTGCTTTAGTGGAAAAAGAATATCTTGTTTTGGTGGAAAAACGTAGATCTTGCTTTAGTGGAAAAATAATATATTGTTTTAGTAGAATAAAGTATATCTTGTTTTAGTGAAAAAAGAATATCTTGTTTTAGTGGAAAAACGTAGACCTTGCTTTAGTCGAAAAATAATATCTTGTTTTAGTAGAATAAAGTAGATCTTGCTTTAGTGGAAAAAGAATATCTTGTTTTGGTGGAAAATTAGACATCGAGATTGTAGTTCATACATAAGTAGCAAGGATACTTTAAGGACTAGTTGATAGTATAATTCATGCAGTATTGTTTGTTTTGAATTTCACTCAAAGCTACACGAGGGCTATCTGGGCTAGCCGTCCCTAATTTAGCAGTGTAAGACTAGAGGGAAGGCAGCTAGTCATCACCACCCACCGCCAACTCTTGGGCTACTTCTTTTACCAACGAATAGTGGGATTGACCGTCACATTATAACGCCCCCACGGCTGAAAGGGCGAGCATGTTTGGTGGGACGGGGATTCGAACCCGCGACCCGCAGATTACGAATCGAGTGCCCTAACCACCTGGCCATGCCGGGCGCATCATGCAGTAGCAGCAAGAGTGGCTCAAGGATTAGTTGAGGTTGTAGTTTATTGTATTTCTTGCATTCTTTGTTATAAATGCAGGATTAGTAAGATATAATATCTGCAAGAATAATAAGATCAGTTCATGCATTGATAGCGATACTACTTCAAGCAATTGATACATTTGGTGGAAAACGGAGTCTGATAATGAATAGTAGAGCCAGAGCAACAATGGCAAACATCTTTAATGAACATTTCGGAATTACATATATTCCATCTTCAGAAAATCTATGGAAATAACAAATTGAACACTCTTTAGTATAATTACTAACAGAAAATACAATGAAGAGTGTTATGAAATTATAAAACATTCAATTTAAAAGAGAGAGAGAGAGAGAGATAAAGTTATTTGAATAGAGCAAGGGGGAGCGGGTTTGAATTTCTATTGTTTGTTTGTTTTGAATTTCGCGCAAAGCTACACGAAGGCTATTTGCGCTAGCCGTCCCTAATTTAGCAGTGTAAGACTAGAAGGAAGGCAGCTAGTCATCACCACCCACAGCCAACTCTTGGGCTACTTCTTTTACCAACGAATAGTGGGATTGACCGTCACATTATAACGCTTCCACGGCTGAAAGGGTGAGCATGTTTGGTGGGACGGGGATTCTAACCCGCGACCCGCAGATTGCGAGTCGAGCTCCCTAACCACCTGGCCATGCCGGGCCGAATTTCTATTGAGGCTTGAATTTTCGTTCGTAATATGTAGACTTTCTTTTATCAACAGTTCGTGATCATTACAGCCATAAGTTAATATCAACAAATCAGTTCAAACGTTAGTAGCTAAAATAGTTGATGCACTAGTGTGGTTCAAATAAAAATGTGGAGCAAGAGCATTTCACGCTTTGATAATAAGAGCGTTAATGGCGAAAATAAGTAAAAGATGGAGTTCAAAAGGAAAACATATACGAGCTTAGTTCAAGCATTAGTTATTAACCCTATAAATTAAAGCTCAGATTTTT
>NW_013668561.1:35868-43794 GCF_000517525.1 Limulus polyphemus
CAGGAGGGGGGGGGGAGTCTCAGTCAACATAATATATATATGTACATACTGAATGAATAAAGAAAGAAATATGTTTATCATTTTTCAGTGGAGTCTAATGCACCCTTGCCCCCCCCCCCCATGCGGTACGGCCATGCTTGCGAGTATTTTTTGTTTTCTTTATTATTAGAAATAAATAATTGAAATAGTTATATAAAAGCAACTGAAATGCTACCAACAAATATCTCTTTCTTATACGTTTGTTTGTAATTAAGCACAAAGCTACACAATGGGCTATCTGTGCTCTGCCCACCATTCTTATGCGTATAGCCGCCTGAATAATTCGGAAAAATAAATTAGTAGCATGAATGCTACGTATTCTTAAAATCCTATTTAAACACAGCTTCAATGTGGTGAGTAAAAAAGCAACTCAAAACATCACACATATAATAAACACTCCAGTATTATAAGAAGCCCAGTCTTGTCTGATGAGAAGTGGAATTCCCCAAAACTAGTATAACTCAATGACAAATAGTGAATCGCGTGATAGATTGGACTTCATATTTATTACCTCTGGTTTAGTCTCAAAAATGAATTATACTTTGTACACTTAAAGAGCCATCCACTATCGTTAGGGAAAAAGTAACAACCAGGCAATATCTTAAAACAATTCTTAGAACTTTAGGCACTAACCAAGAATTATTGAAATAACCATCCTCAGAAAAGTAATTATCATTAAAACACTTAGGTCTTCATTAAGTGTCTCCCAAATATTCAGGTATTTACTTAGTAAAACTAGGGTATCCAAACAACCAGTTCTTATCTCTAGAACACTTATATACTGATTCACTATCTCAAGAATATTCAAATATATAGTTAGCAAAACTAGGTATCCAAACAATCAGTCTTTATCTCTAGAACACTTAAATACACAGTCAGTACTTCTATAATATTTAGATATTCATTTAGTAAAACTAGGTACCCATATAATCAGTCCTTATCTCTAAAACACTTAAATACACAGTCAGTACCTCTATAATATTTAGACATTTATTTTTTATTAATTAGGAGGTTTGTTGTACAGTAAAAAATTTAATATCAATGATTTTTAAAATGGTATGTCAGTATAAATTTGTCTAGATTAATAGAAAATTGTAAATACATTTTCCATTAAATTGCGTTGTATAAGCTACTCCAATATCCCAACCTTATTTGAAGGATTATACAGCTTCTTCATTAATTACTCTGCTTTAATATTATAATCTGGGTTCACTCCTGCATCGAAGTGTAGTCTAAAGTTATTTCACTTCATCCCATATTCTATTAAAAAATAACGAAATTGTTTAGATTTAATTCATAAAATTCTGTTTTCACAAACAATTGCATAAAAACAGCAGGGAAAGAGCATGAAAAAATACACTGCTATATGCAAATCTGTCTTGTTTCTTATGAATAAATACTTGTTAAACTATAATGAAATAGAACTTGTAACATGAATACAAATGCTTAAGTTAACCTTCCTTATTAAAAGAAACCATAAGAGTATGTGGTTACAGGACGATGTATACTACCTATTCCTTTACTTAATAAATAACATTTTCGAAATTTCTGATTATTTCCAATTTTAGTCAACATAGAAAAATCGATCAAGTAAATAACTTAAGTTTTCTTTACTCTAATTATGCATGGAGCCAGGATCACTCTTATTGGTCATTAAAGGTATTCTCTTGCGAGAAATAGATATATTTTCTGTTGACAAATCGGTAATGTCCAGAGAGGTGACCCTTCCTTGTGCTGAAGCGAGAGAGGTCTTTGGTCACGAGTAATGTATCAGCTCTGAACAGCCTGTCTTTGTTTTTTGTTTTACTTTTAGATATAAAAGGCCGAGCTCTCCCCATTTGGAAAATATGTATAGCAGGTTTTCTTTAAAAGAGAGAGAGAGAGATTATAGCAGGTTTTATTTAGAGGGAGATTATTTTTGAGATTATTGTCAGAGAACTTTTCATCCAAACAGTAAGATTTGTGTAACTTAGACAGTTTCTATATTTTTCAGTTTTACTTATATTTTTAGCTTTCAGAGTGATCTCACACTATGTAGACCAGAGAGAAACAATAAAGGCTTTCTCCTTCTCTCCAGTTCCACACACACACATATACTAAGCACTTGCCTTTGTTTCATCCTAACGTTTGATTGCGTTTTCGATAAAAAAGATTCTGATTAGTATAATTTTATGCATCGTCTATTTCTTTGTGTCAGAGTCAGGGAGAAACAATCCCAAACTCCGTGACATTATATTCTTCGGATCTCCAATTTTTGCAGGCCCTACCCATTGTTACGTATTACAATTTCAAATAGCTTAAAACTGAGTTAAATTGTAATTTAGATTTAGAAATTAAATAAATGCCGATACGTATCCAGTTTATGATATTTGCCAACAAGATTGATACACATAGTTTCTTTTTTTTAATACAAATATATTTTAATATACAAATAATAATAATTCGATTTACAATAACAGTTATTACAAGTAATGATCTATGTGCAAAAGATTTATAAACTTACAAACAATATCGACTCTTCTTTCTGGTCTGGAATTTCCTTGATATCTTATCGAGGGTTCATGATAAGCAAATTAATTTTGAATTGATGTAGATACAATTCACTTAACAGGGATAGCTAGCTAAATCTGTGGGCCTCACACGTCGATTACCAGGTTGAGTTTGTTTTGTTTTGTTTTTTAGCCGCTGAAGTTATATAATGTATTCATAAATGTACTAATGTCCAATGTGAATCCATTGAAGATAAATGGTTTGTAATGTTCGAAATTTATAAATATTCCTGGTCAATGTATCTGAAATTCCCGATTAATATGCGTTAATCCCAATTATAGCTTCCGAGGTTTATGGTTTACCAACTATAACACACCAGTAATAAATATTGTCTTTTGGCGCGTCGCGTTGGTTATATTTGTATGCATGTGGAGAGTTTCTCGAAATTTCAGCTTACACAACAATACTGACGATACACTAGCGTTTGCGTACACACATATATATTGTTGATTCTTATCCTCGAGAATCTTCTACAATTTTAGAGAATAGGCGGGAATTTCGCAATACAGATTTAACAGTATAAGTTATGTACATTTCTAAATATGAATTTAACTTAAACAAATATCGATATTAAAATAAATATATAATAGTAAATCCATCACACCATTTACTCTGCGTGAAATCAGTGTATCTGACAATACCACAAGTATAAACGAGTTCAGACTACACTTAAAGCACCAGAAAGGTGATGTACATGTAATGGTACTGTTACGTCTCTGTTCGTTTGTTAATTTTCCGTAAAAGTTCTTTCCGACGAAACTTTAGCGATACAAGTCATTTCTTAAATAAAATTAGTTTATTCTTTCTCAATATAACTTTCCAATACACTTAATTTCCACGCTATAACTTAAACAAACGCTATAATTCACAACGAACGATTCACGCGCTTGACTCAATTGTCCGTTTCTATCTCTGTCTGTAATTCAATTCCCATTAATTTGTCTAACGTTATCCGGCGCACTTATATACAGGAATAGCCTAGCACATACTGGATTATTCGTGATGTTCCCCGATCCTTCTAAAATATCATGACGTGTTACCAGCGTCACGTGACTACCGCTGTCGTAGCAGTACTATTAATATTCATTTAAGATGTTATTACAGTTTTCTTATTTGTAATTCTCTATATCCACTTTTATTTCTGATTGTATGATTAATATAATGTTTTACTTCATTAAGAAATTGCTTTATCTGCATAACCATAAGTCAGGCGTAGCTCAGTAGTTAACCTTCTGATAACTTTCATGATTAACAGTAGCACATCTATGTAGTCAAAAAGCTAAAAACGTAAGAGCAGATCTGAGGTGTGATAATACTAAAATTTGGGGGATATTAGAAGTTTTCTGAACGAATTACACCTGAGACCGGGTGGGATTTGAACTTGTTACTCTGCCTGCTTGGTATATGTCTTAACCAACTAAATTTCCAATCGAGAATACAGCAAACCGAGTCCAAGTCCTTACTTTCTAAGCTTTAATAACGAAATTTAGCAGAATTCGTTAGCCTATAAAGTCCAGAATCCCTTTTTGCTTTTTAACTGGAGTCCTTAGGTAGTTATATAGCGTGCTTGTGAAGTACAGTCACCTACATATTCAAAGCCCGCTAAGCCTGAGAAAAAGTTCTAACATAATAGAAACATGTGTAATTCTTAAATATTTCTACAAGTCAAAATTTATTTTGGAACTTATATCCATTCTTACAAATGGATAAAGCGAAAACTAAACGAGTGGAACTTTTAAGGACAAGTACTTTAGTTGGTTAAAGTACGTACTAAGTCGGTGGTTCCCGAACTCTTTTAGTCTGAGTCTCCCTTGAAGTGAATAAAAAAGCCCCCAACCTATAACTTTAGCATGGTGATTACAAAACAGTGCCGTAGTAAAAGCAATAACATCTCCTTTCGACATAATGTATCATTTAATTAATTCAACATAATTTTTATTGGCTTATTGTATATTTAGAATTAAAATTAATTCAGTATCTTTGTTTTCGGGCCATTTTTTGGTGCCCCCGGGCCCACTTTGGGAAACATTGTACTAAGTGATGTGAGTCGCAAATTCAAGCCTTCCCTGATCTTAGTTTCAATTTCTTCAGAAATTTTGAAAAAAATCATAGGCCTCAGTACCCCCCCCCCTAATATATATATATATATATATAACTTTAGAGATAAAATTTAAATTCGTATTCGCAATCAAAATGATGACACATTATTTTTGGACGTTACAAAAATAGTTGTCACGACTCAAGGTTCCTATCCAAATCTGTCTTCACAATCTATTAATAAATACATATGTGAGCATTTTATATTTGTTGTTTAAATCATCTGTGAAAAGGTAGTCGTTGGTTTAAATTCAGACCGATTTCGTTTTGCATTTCTCTGAAAAATTGCTAACATCATAGAATCATTTGTCTCATTAAAAAAATAATAATAAAACTGACAATTGTAATGAAATAACTTTATTAACAGATCGGTTTCAACATATTAGACGAAAATCAACTCAGAAACATTAATGATGAACCTTATAGAAAAATGCGAATACTACAGTCGACAGAGTACAGTAATTATATTTTAAAACAGAGGAAAACTTCCTTTTGATAAGTAACAGAACAATTTGTCTATATCTCTTATGGAAATAAGTTTAACAAATACAAATTATAAAAATTTATTAATGGGTTCGAAAAAATAGCTGTAAATTTTCAATAACATTACGGAAAACTTTCGTTATACAGTTAGTATATGTATCAAACTAAATAATAAAACATGTAGACTATTTTATGCACTTTTGCCATCTATTGAGAGTTGCAGGAAGTTTCAAAGAAAATTGTCCTCTGTAAATAGTCAAAAGAACAGCTGCCATATGAAATAAGTCAGAATGTTTACGAGTTTTGGTGGATGAATTTTATTTGTAACCTATTATTAAATGTGTAATGGTACACTGAATGGTTTTTCAAAGAAAGAAATCTGAAACTTAAATACCGTTTACAACTTATCCTATTCTTTTGAACATAATAAAATAACATTTAAAACAGTTTTCTAAATTTACGTACTTCCTTTTTGGAAATGCAACTTATAAAGGCTTGAGTGCTATATATGTGACATGAATTATATAATTTCTATTGGAATGTATAATTTAGCCCGAACAAGCAGTTAGTTCTAATAACCCGAATGTATCATCCCAAAAAATATTTACACGGTAATATGCATATTCATATGAGTTAAATTATATTTTATATTTAGAGCTTGACTATCATCAGGTGAGTTTTTAAGTTTCAGAATTGGGTTCATTTTTAATATTCTATGGTGCTGAAATTTCCTTTAAAAGTTAAATTCCAAAGTGCATAAATGTATCTCTTATTCTCGATTTATGAAACCTTTGACCCCATCGTGCTCTCAGAGAAAGTTCTGTTTCAATTTCATTGCTTAGTATACATTCAAAACTACATGAGCCATCGTGACATACGCTGAATGGAGAAACGGGTGTATCCCAGCTGGAATCCTGCTTACCACATAAATAAAAACGTGAGCAGACGAGCCGATGAGAAAAACACCTTTCAGGCTAACTAGTGAAAAATAAGAAGTGGTATTAAACATTGTTACCTGCAGTATTACCTTTGCCGCTAGTGTTTATTTTTGTTAAATTTGTTGTTGTTTTCCTATATGTCTATTATATCAGCTTGATAGACTTACATCTTCACAGCAGCGTATCGAAATATCTAACACTCATCCCTTTTTGCAAAGAAATTTAGCTACCGGACTGTCAAAACTGACTGTTATATCCATTTAATGATGTCCAAAAAAGTGTTGTCTTTCGTAGTTTGTAAGCAAATTAAATTCGATGAAAAATAAAATCTATATTAACTATATGGTGTTTCACCATGTTTTTTGTCGTTTTGAATTATTTTAGCTATGTTTTGATTTCGAAAATACTAGTGTTAAAACATTTATTATATATGTTTTAACAAAGTGGAATGTAATTAATTTGGACTCGATTAACAACAAAATTTGAAAGATGGGTTTTAAGTATTTTTTTAGGTATATATTTTTAATGAAATCTTCTCTATTTTACTTGTTCATATTTGCTAATTAATAATAAACTGATAAACAAACAAATAGTAAGGCATAAACTCGAATAATCACTATTTTGTACTTTAATCATTTACTAATTGTAGTTTCAGAAAGCATTGAAAGCTGCAGATTTGTGTTTCTTTATTCAATTTTACAAAGAGTATTCTTCCTTCACTATGTAAAGTAATACTGTTACGACAGCGGAAGTCACGTGACGCTGCTGGCGCGTAGGCGCTGGTAGCGTGCGTGAAATTTCTCGAATGATCATGAATGATCGGGGAGGCCCGAGTGAATTCGAGAGACTCCTTTGTTAGTATATAAGCCTGACAGAGAAGCCAGCGATAGATAGATAATTGAAGAACGAACAGTAGTCACGGTAAGTAAAGTGTGTGAATCACTGTGATTTACAGCGTGTATTATAAAAGTTGTTAAGTTTAAAGTGACGAGAAACGTATTGACTGTGGAATTACTATGTATTAAAAGTTTGTATCGAGGACGAATAAACTGGTTTAATCAAGAAAGGACTTGTATTGCTGAAGTTACTCAGAAAGAATTTAGCCAGAAATGATCAAACAAGCAGATACGTAACAAACTGGTGTCAGAAGTGGGATGGAAAATAAAATAAAAAGATGCAAACGAGAAGTGGCAAATCAAACTACGACTTAGCAGATTTGATGGCAAACAATACAAGAACAGCAAAAGAAACAAGAAGAACAGGATAATAAACAAGAAAAGAGACTACAGCAGCGGTTGGAGGAGAAAGAAAAGAAACAAGAAGAGAGAGACTACAGCAGTGGTTGGAGGAGAAAGAAAATAAACAAGAAAAGAGACTACGGCAGTGGCAAGAAAACCAGCAACAGTGGCAACTGGAACAAGAAAAGAAACAGGAAGAAAGTCTCCAACAGTTGAGAGAAAGCCAGCATACACAAATGGAAAAGATTAGTAAATTTCAAAGTGAATTAAATACATTAAAGGACGATCTACTGTCTTTTACACAAGGAGGATATATTAACCATGGACCTAATCAGCCCCAGACAACAGGAAGCTCTTCTAGACCCTGCAGCTAAACCCTAATGCAGACATCTTCAGTCCTGCCAGAAGTCACATTCCAGACACGAGTGTCAGCAGTAGGGGTGATCTAGTACAAAGAAAGTCACAGGAATTCGATGGGAAGGCACCCTGGGAAGCATATAGAGCACAATTTGAGGTCCTGGCAGAAATGAATGGATGGACAAAGGAGCAGAAAGCAGTGTACTTGGCAACGAGCTTGAAGG
>NW_013668561.1:44794-45808 GCF_000517525.1 Limulus polyphemus
GCCAGATTTACCATCAGGAGAGACCATGCTGCATTACGCTGGTTATCATCATTAAAGAACCCAGAGAGACAATTGGCACGTTGGATCGGAAAAATAGACCAGTATGATTATGATATTGAATACAGAGAAGGAAAATATCATGGAAATGCCGACGGACTGAGCCGAAGACCCTGTAAAAATGAGAGGTTGAACTAACCAGGTGTCATCAAGCTGAAGTCAAAGTAACTGAAGGACTTGATGATGGTGAAGTGGAACCAAGTACAGATATTAAAGAAGAACAGGGGAAAAACCAAGATTTGAAGCCAATAATTGATTTTCTAAAAGCTAGTGTTTTGCGTTCTGCTTGGGAGAAGGTGTCTAGGTTAAACCCTGTGACAAAGAACTATTGGGCACAGTGAGACCAGTTGAAGCTTGCAGATGGTATTCTTGTCTGGAGATGGGAAACTGCAGATGGGAAAGTGACGACCTGGCAAACAGTTATACCGAGAAAGTTACGGGAAGTTGTGCTGCATCAATCCCATGATAGTTTAGCAGGAGGACATCTTGGAGTTAAGAAGACATTGAGTCACCTACGACAGAGATTTTACTGGATAGGTATGAGGCAAGATGTGGAATAATGGTGCAGGACCTGCAGTACATGTTGTGCTAAAAGGGGACCCAAGCATAAGGGACGTGCTCCAATGAAGTTATGTCAACTTGGTGCACCAATGGAAAGAGTAGCTGCTGACATTGTTGGTCCTCTGCCCCAAGCTCGTGCTGGAAACAAGTACATTTGTGTGGTGATGGATTATTTCACCAAGTGGCCTGAGGCATATGCAATACAAATTAGGAAGCTACAATTGTAGCTTTGGCTATTAGTGATTTCTTCTTCAAGTTTGGTATGCCATATGAACTGCATTCAGATCAAGGCCATAACTTTGAATCAGCTGTGTTCCATGAATACTGCCAGTTGTTTGGCATACGAAAAACCAGGACAACGCCACTTCACCCACAGACACTTGGACAGGAATTGGC
>NW_013668561.1:46701-76495 GCF_000517525.1 Limulus polyphemus
GCTGAAGTTCCTCGGAAAGATTTTACCGGAAATTATCAAACAAGCAGATACATAACAATACCAATTGTTACCAAAATATTTAGAAAAACTGTAAGAAGCACAAGTAATCTGAATTCGAGGTAACAAGTATACATTTATTAACTTAATTGATGTTATTTTAATAACGCATATCCTCCAAATTTATATAGATAACCGCAGCTTTTGGCCATGGACAGTATTGCAAAATCTTACACATTCCCTGATCTAAACTCTGCTTTATGTTTGCACAGTGATCTTACATTCCAAAGAAGAAACAAATAATTGTGAGTATTTCATTCACTCAGATATAAGACTATTTATTCATGTTCAAATAATCAATTATTTTGATACTCAAGAAGCTCAGTTGTATAGTAACTTCTAAGTTAAGGGAATAGATTTGTGTTAAAACAAACAAACCAAAATTCTAACATCTTTTTAAACTAATATATATCGTGTTAGAATCTAGATTGGGGTATATTGTAAAACTATAGCATGAATGCAGAAACGTGAGAGCAACAAATGTGTAATAAACTATTTAGCGAGAATATGTGTATATGTTTTTTAATTTCTGCGAATTTTTCGTTTTCTTTTTAATTATAAAACACGCCACACAAACTTATTTATTTTATTTTTGAAAAAGTAGTATCACTAGAGGGAGTAAAACGTCCGTTGAAGTTTTAATGGAGGTTAATTTGAACTGTACAACGAAAAGCCCTGAAACTTAGTGATAATAATAATATTTATTATTAGTTTGAAACTTTTATGGTAGGGTCAATGAAAAATATTAACGCATTGAAGTCAATTTAAACAGCTTACAATAAGTTATTGCACTTTGTTTGTGAATTTAGCCTGCGGAAAAATTGAGGTACTCAGGCAGAACTAGATTAGACTAGAAGTAGAACCGTGATTGATAATGAATGTGAAAATAAAATATGAATGATAATTTATTTTTAATATTATTAAATTAGAACAGTATAACTTAAGACTTAAATCATATTCGTACTAATCATAGTGTACTCTCCAGTGCTTCACTTTTTAAACTAGATTTTAAAGAGTTTCCTGATATTGATACAGCGATACTACAAATTAATTTTGTACCATCAGCTTTAGGCTAAGTATAACTTAATTCTGAAAAAAAGTGGACACTGTAGTTTAGTTTAAAGTGGAAGTGAAGTCTAGCACTGACAGTTTACCAAGTTAGGTCTATTTCGCTATTTGTTGTTTTATCACATTTTGTAATGTCCTAATGAATAGTTAATAATTCCAAAATGATAAGCTTACTGTTGAGTACTAGTGACTAGTAATACTAATAGTTTGATAATTAACACTTTATCATGTGACCAAATTACAGTTTAGTCTTATGAAGAACAAACAAGACCACAGAACTTGCTATTTGGTCTATCAAGCAGATTCAGTCACTTCATTGAAGTTCTATTTCCGTGTATAACAAACTACCAAAGACATCAGTGATAATCAGTCTAAGCTAAGTATACATGTGGCCCTTCCCTTCACATCCATATGCTTATCACACTTCAAAGCTCAAACAGAATGTCAAAAGTTTAAAGTAATATAGTATATCTTATTGTCAAAGCATCATTTAATAAGCTTATGATTTATGAAGGACTTGTAAAAAGTAATTAAGGTACTGTTTCGTTAAACCCTCCACATTTATAAACGTAAGGAAAACTTTTATTGATGGTGAACATACATGATATAGGTTTTGACAGAACATGCATATATTCCACCATCAATAAAACTTTTCTTTATGCTTATAAGTCATTGTTTGCTTACTTATTATTATATTAGCATAATGTGCTTCCTTAAGAAAAGTTTATTGTATAATTTTATTAGTCATTTGAAATAATGTTATATCGGAAAACAACTGTTGTGATACAATATGTAAAAAAGTGGGTATTATGGTTGGAAATGCAGATTTCTAGTAGGTACATGTTTAAAGAAAATGTAGAGGATAGCACAGCTACTGTTTAAACATGAGACAAATGTGTCATATGTACCTGTGAAGTGTGATTGATGGCTTATACAGAAAGGGAGCATGTTGAAGAAAGTTCTGGAAAATCCACATTTCTTGCTAGAATATTCTAATCAATTCACCCACAGTGTTAAGAATTAATTAGGATATTCCAGTAAGCAATGTGAATGATTGTGAATTGTATAGAAGAACATAGAAATGTGTATAAATATATACGTATTATAGTATGCACATGTTGGAATGAATAGTTATGGCAACAATATTATTCTAATGAAGAAATTAACAAAATGTAAGAAATGTCCACAACAGGTGTCTGTGTGGGCTTTCAAAGCATCAGGATCTTGCATGCTCGTACATAACTTGAAGGTAACAAGTCAAATCAGGCTATATGAAGCTACCCATTTCTTGGAGAACTTGAGGCAGTACTATGAGAGCATTTTGCAGCAGTTGAAGAACAGTGCTTGATGACAAAAATTTTTGTATCATTGGGAATTTGCTTTGCCCTGTGCATGTAGTAGTCTACATCGTCAATCTGAAATGTAATGGTTAGGATATGGAGGAATCGAGCAGTCTGGAGCAACTTTTATCAAAGATCTTGCTTGCTATCTGGACTAAAACTGGTCAGTTAATGGATGTTGCTAATCAATTAATTGTTGGGCTCATTAATTAGTTACACTCAAGTAATTCGTTATTCTCATGAGATGGCTAAATAAAATGGAAAAAATCACCTAACCATTGTTTTCCAATGAGATTGAAAAAAATGAAACTTGTAATGCTAAAAATGTGGTTTCAATACTTGTGGTGGACAGAGCACAGATAGCCTATTGTGTAGCTTTGTGCTTAACAACCAACATAATAGCAATATTTTGATTACTTGGATAGTTGGAAATTGAAAATAGTAATTTTTGGAAACCCTAATTTTGATTAATTTATTATTTTTGTGAATTGTGAAACTAATTGATTAAGTTGATCAGACTTTAATTAATCAAAATTATTTATAAAAAATCATAATGGCAGTATTTTAATTAGTGAATGGTTGGAATAATAAAAAACAGTAATAATTGGGAACATTAGTTGATTATTTTCAGACATTAATCAATGCAATTGATACTCATAAGTTATCAATGAAACGATTTAATCACCCAGCTCTAACCAGGTTGATGGAATAGTGTAAATTTTGTGTAATTAGATTTTCACAAAGCTTTTTATAAGCTGCCATGCAAAAGATTAGCTAAGAAAATGACATCAGTTGGAGATGGTAAAAAACCAGTTGATAGGATCGTAAGATGGTTGGTCAGGAGATAGCAAAAGGTTATCATCAATAGAGTCCATTTGATTGGGCTCTTGTTGCTAGTGGTATGCCTCAGGAATCAGTGCTGAAGCCTTTGCATTTTCTTATGTACATTAATGATATTGATAGTGGCATAATTGGTAAATTAGTAAAATTTGTTGATGGCATTTAAACTCTTGGGTATTTCTAGCTGTATTGAGGAGATTGAATTACTAAAGAATAACTGATAGATTGGTAAGTTGTAGAAATATCTAATTATTGACTTTTAATTATATAAGTGCAAGGTAATGTATTTGGGTTATCATAACTTGGATTACACTATATATAGATGGGAACTGAGCCAGTAGCATGACTAAAGGAAAGAACCTTGGCATAGTGGTGTGTAAGTCACTTAAGCCACCAAGACTGGTAGGAAAGCTAACAGAATTTAAGAGTGTTTCTTACCATACTTATATCAAGTAAAAATAAGTAATTATCTCTTTAAAAAGTCACTAGTTAGGCCTCAATTTTAGTTTTGGTTTTCTTTTCTAAGAAAGGATATTGAGAATGAGAAAGGGTTTAAATAAGTTAAGAGCTTCTAACCTGTTATAGCTAAGAAAAATTTGTTTTTTATAAGATAGCAGGGGATCAGTAGTATAAAGAGCTCTGATTTCTTTCTGCTGTATTCTGAATATAATAGGAGAGTGAACACATGTTTAATATTTGTAAAGACAAACTAGACTCTACTTAAGAAAGTTTTATGTTTCTAACAGGGTGATTGACTTATGGAATGAATTGTCATCATCAGTAGTGGACGTCAGGACTTTGCAAGAGCTAAAGGAAGAATTGATAATTCCCTGAAAAGTAAAAGGTTGGTTTAAATTTTTACTTTTTCTCAACACTGTATGTGAATGTACGGTCTAGAAGGACAAAATGGTTCCTTGTTGAACATGTGTTATGTTAATAAGTTTTTTCAAGATTTTCTATCCAAAAACTAAGATTTACAATTAGAACTAATAGACAAGAATATTATTCAGCCAAACTGTAACTTGCAAACATACAGTAATATTGTATTTTAGACTTGAATGAATATGGATATGAATATCCTGTGATTAATCATCCCTGCTCTGTCTTATGCAGAGGAATTAAATGTTGCATGTCTGTGATGCTTTAATAAATACAGTGTATCTTTTAAAGGGAAATTGAAAGGGAAGAAATTAATACATTCCAATATGGCCTTACCTCCATTCTCACGTAAAGCTATCTAGATCTTCTGCCATCAAAGCATTGCTAAATCTTTTTACAATCAGCACACCAGTCTATATACCCCATCAATTTTGTACTATTTCTGAACATGTAGATATCATGTGACTACTCTCCACCAATAGTATTGCACCACCTATATTGGTGTAGCAAGATCCTTAGCTTTTCCCACTCAATTCTCACTTTCTCGTTTGGTACATCATTGTTTAGATATGTGTTTTTCACATGTGGCTACTATTTGTAAACATTAGTCACATTTCAAATTAATTTTTCAATGGTTTTATTTTACTGTGTTTGCTTTCTTTTGTTTAAACAATTTTTTTGCATTTATTTGTTGTTACCGAATTATAAGAGATCCTAGTATGAATTTGCAATCAAGGCATTGACTATGGAAATTCCTGTCACAGTCAAAAATGCTACGGGTCCGACTTCCTAGGAATTGGGTTTGACTTTATCTGCAGAGGAGGTACAGGCCTTAATTAGCAGGAAGCTAGATTCATGTGTTCAGCTGGTGATTTCTTTTCAATATGACAGTTTCTGAGAGAGAATACAATCAATGAGAAGACAATTTGGACTCTCTTTTTCCAGCACCTTCTCATTTTGGATGGTCACAATCTACACCTCTTTAGGAGTTTTCCAGCTTTCCACCAGTTGCCGTGTTGCCATGTCATTCACTTTGGTGGAGAATTGTTCTCCTCCTCCTTTCTTCCTATTGCTTCCAGATCTTCCAGGGGATCTGTGATAAGTAGTCAACAAGTACACTTCACACCAATTTGATATACCCTTGGTAGGCATGGCTCAGATGCCCGTTGTGTGACTTTGCCCTTATTCACGCATGAGAGAATTACATATTTCATGTCATCGGTGCTCCGACTTTGATAAGTTATACGTGTCCTTTGTCATCTAAGTTACTTTAGATGAATTGTAAGTTAGATATTGATTATTACTTTCTTTTTGTTAAGGTAAATGTAATCATTTTGCATGATCATTAATATTAAGTACTTTGTAGACTCAGCAAATTTCATGGGTTTGGTAGATTGTAATTAATAAGTACTTTTGCTTGGTATGTTTAGATTGTTTGTAAGTTACATATCATTACTACTAGTAACATCTAATTTGTTGTTCTATTTGAGTAATTTTTTTTGTCATTGTTAACTGTGTGCTCTATCATTCTTATTTTCATCAGTGTAGGACTTAATTATGTTTCCTTTGTCACCTAGGTTAATTTAGAGGAATTGTAAGTTAGATATTGATTATTAATGTGTTTTCTAGGTAATTTTCATTGGTTTGCACATTCGTTATTATTATATACTTTGTGGACTACGTAAGTTTTGATGGTTTGTCTGTTTGATATTGATAAGTACTTTGTTTACTAGGTATGTTTAGATAGTCTGTACATTACATATCAGTACTTCTAATAATATATATTTCATTGTTCTATCTTAATAACTTTTTTTTGGAAATTGTTAACTATGTGCCTTATCATCCAAATTTTTTTCAGTGTAAGACTTGCATTTTTTTTCTTTGTTACATTGCTAACATATTTGTTTCTTTCCCATTCTTAGGATGCCTTTTTTCCATATCCATTCACCATAGGCAACAATATACCTTCCACCTTTGATCTGTTCAACATGGTTTTTTCTTCCCACCCTTTTGTTCCTTATCTTTCTGTATTCTTCATCTGGTTGTTTGTCACACAGCTGTACACTTCGACCATGTCTAGCTACCAGCCAGCCTTGTCTTCCCCTGTCATTTCCCACCATTTTTTGCTCCCTTTGTGTCCTCCACATTCCCTGAATTGCCTGTTTGGAATCTCGGTGTGATCCTTTATGCTTTTTCCATCCTCCCTTTGAACCTTTGTCTTCATGTTCTATCTACCTTTTCTCCCTCCAGACCAATTTCCTTCTCCTCCTTGCTTGCAGATGTCATCAATCAGATATTTCTGCCTTTAATGTCACCCACTTCCTCTGCCATTCCTCTTAGGTCATATTATATCCCAACCGGTCCTTCCTCCCTCAGACCAATGCCACACATGAAGACTGTTTGGCTTTCACATCCATTTCCTTAACTTCCATCTCCCACTGGTAGTCCAATTCTGATCCTGATCAGCTTCGTTGTCTCGTTTGCTCCTTTCTGGGTTTAGGTTCCCAACTTTAATTCCCTGGAATCCTTCCATTTCCTATGATCTATTCTTTGTCATATTAATTGGTTGGGTTCATCAACTTATTAGGCTGGCATATTATGACTTATCCATGGAAAGTCGCTGTCTCCACAACATTTCTTCTCATAATATTTATCACATCACCATATCTTTCACTTCTTGTTGTTGCCATCCTTTGAAGGAGATCATCCAGGCTGGAATGTGGACTACTCCCAGTGCCTTTATCGATCATTATCTGCACAATCTTGCTTTATCTTTCTCTGGTGGATATCATCTTCCTCCCTTGGTAATTCTACACACATCCATTCCCCTTTGACTGAGGCAAGTCTTATCGCTTCCTTTTATTTCTGTTTTTATTTTCAGCAACCCTAGTTTTAACTACTGATAATAGGATTCCACTCCATGGTGGATGTTGTCTGGTCAAGTATGCTTTTCCTCAAACCTGCACTATTTGCTGATTGCATTATAATTCTCACTGTATAGATGGAGTGTTTCTGTAAGACCATTGGTGGCATAACCAGTGCTATATATATATATATGTTTCTAGATATCAGTAATTTTCACTTAGTGGTGGACCATCACTCATGAACTTCATGAGTAAAGCAGAAGGGGATTTCTGCCGACCCTTTGATTGAATAAATCAGGGTCAGTCTGCTTTTAAAAATAAGAAATTGCGGAGACACGTTGCACCTTCTCTGGTGTGACGTTTTTCTAGACTCCCCACCGCATTTACTCCCCCCCCCATTTACTCCCCCTCCCCTTTAACGCAGGGTCCGGTTTGTTGTACATCTTGCTCCTACAGTGTTTTGGGAGTTTGTCTGGTTTGGCCAAAAACTCACTTCTTCTTTGTAATTCTGGTTGCTTGACATATAACACACTGTTTACTTATGGTTGGGGTTGATATAACACGCTCCACATACCCTAGCCATTGTGTTGATGTACTTTTTTTTTTCCCCCCTCAACCTCCTAATACCGAGGATGAATTATGGAACCTCGTCTGTCTGGTTGAGGTTGTGAATGTACATAGTTAATTCTGTTTATATTTTACTGTGGATTGTACCTCTCAAGTCACATTACACATCTACACATCCTTTTTTTTTTTCCACCATATCAGATTAATTACGTACGAAGAGCATACCTGTTCCAGAAGTAGTGCAGTAACCCACAAGTGTGCTTCATTTTCATCTTAGAGCACACCCATTCATTCTGGGTGGTTGCTTTCCACTTGGCTTCAATTTTGTACTCCTACACTGGCACCTTTACCTTTGCAATGTGTGATTCTAGCTTTGTGTGAGTGGAGGTAAGACTGTATGGGAAGTTACTATTTTTCCTACACTAAACATGTATTTCTGATAGGTACTTACCTCTTCACCAACCCTTCCTCCTCACTGCTGGTGTTCTTTTAGAACCTGCCAATTCTTGAAAGTGAGGATTGAGTGGAAATAGCAGAGAGGGCTAGCTGCACCAGTGTAGGTGGTGCAATACTATTGGTGGAGAGTAATCACATGATACATACATCATGAAATTTTTTTAGCAATGGAGGGAGGCATCTATTGGAAATACATTTTCAGTGTAAGAAAAAGGTTAACTTTTATTTGAATTGAAATGTTTTAAATTAGTTATAGTGTGTAGTGAACATTGAGTATTTATACTGAAAAGTAAAACTTTAAAGGCATTGTTTTGTAGTGTGCCCTCAAGTATGTATTTCTCTGTGTATGTCACTTTACATCAGCTGGTAATGTAGCTGAAATAAAAAGTGTGTGATCTGAGTAACCAATTAGCATTAAATACTTGTTGACAAATTCATATGTTCTTGTTTAACTTCTACAAAGCAAATTGATAATGTGGTCTGTGGTTAACTAATTAATTAAAAAAATGTTAGTTGTAATAGTTTTTTCAATTGCTTAACAATTAATAAGTAGATCATTTTCATAAAGCGTTATTGTTTTTCTAACTATATTGTGGACAGCAAGTTATTTACATTGAACTTGTCCATAAGATTGTGGAAAAATAATTTTGTTTTGAAAATGTTACACTTATCTCGTAGTGAAACTTTAGAACTGATTTATTTTGAGAAATATGGTTTATTAGGGATTGATTTATTGTAAAATGATACTGGACAACTCTGTGGTTTTGAAATTTATTTGGACCAGAAAATGTGAAGTTCCTACCATATTTTCCTGTGGATATTAACCTGATAATAAAGTAGCATGTGACTTTCTGTTAATGGTCTGAACAAGTTATTTTTAATTTTCAGTAGCTTAACTGGAAAAGCAATCTAAAAAAGTTGCAGAAAGCTCTGAATAAAAATATTTTGTCAGTTATCTTTGATAAGTACTAAAATAAAAATAAGGTAGCAAAAGGCCATTCAGCTTATTCAGGTTACTCCCAGCCAAGAAAAAAAAACTATAATAATATGAAAAATATTTTCCTCTGTTTAGTTTCTAAACTAGCTTAAATATAGCTTCTCATACCTATATACCTAACTAAAGAGATAATAGTACAAACTGCATCATAAGGCAAACCATTTCATATGTTAATGCTAAAAAATTGGCAAAAGAACAAATCTCTATTTACATGTTGGCTTACAAAGCTTAAATTTGTTACTCCTAATATTAAGTTTGTATTTCGAACTGTAAGAAGCCTGTGAGAATTAACTCATCATAAAACATTCTAATGTGGTAATCCAATTTGAATTTTTGTGTTTCCTTGTCTTCGATTTGAACACGACCTCGCACACAACAAGTGATTGAGCTCAAGCACCCCTCTAGCATTTGCTCTTTAGACACTTTTTAACAGCTCCAATTACCATACTAGTATCCCATCTTAGCATTCCCTTCAACATGGTACATACTTCCTGTAGCCAAGGGATCCATAATTGCATATGACATGCCAAATTAGGCTTCATAAGTTTGTACAAGGTTTTACAATAGTATTCTTGAATTGAAAATTCCTTTCAACAGAACCAACAACTGTATATATTCTTTTCACTGAACTTATCACTTAGTAGAGGGCTTTAATCAGAAATAACATAACGATTTGAAAACTTTCAATCTTACATTTACATGTGGTTAATTTTTTTTTTTCTAGAAATGGACATCACAGACTATATAAAAACATTTGTACATACATCCCATCAATTTTTTGGAAATAAGTCTGAACAGAACCACCTGCAGCTGCAACGCCATTTAGATGTAAGTAAATTTTTTTAAATTTTAGAAATCAATTATTCATTATAATTTTCCCTTATAGTAGCATTTTGTGGTTAATTTGTCTTGTATAATATTTTTCAGATATAAGCAGTATTTTTCACTGGTATTTTGTCACTTGAGACATCAAGGGGTTTTCTGGTCCAACTAGGATGTTCTGACCCCCAACTTCTATTGAATGTTTAATAACCCTTTTTTTGAAACTTGTATAGTTGTAGCTTCTACCACTTTCAGTGGCAATTTGTTCCACAGATTTCCATTCTGTTACAGAAATAGAGCTGCCCCGTGGAAATGTTTTACCTCTATATATCTTAAATTTATGACCCCTTGTTTTGCTGCTTTCAAAATTTAACATGAAAAAAGATGATGTATCAGTCTTTTATCAATTCCCTTAATAATTTTGAAATGTTTCAGCAAGAGATGATCACCCTGACCCTTTTTTGTTTTGTTTTTAAAGAAAATGAGATTTCAACTTATTCTCTTGTGTTAACCCATCTATTCCTGGATTCATCCCATTACCCCTCCTTTGAACACTCCAACAACTTTCATAACCTAACATTTAAGAAACAACAAGGGGTCTTTGATCCATTGAGGCTGTCCCATCCACGTCAAAAAAACAATAACAACTTAAATCCATTCCTGGTTACTTAAATATTTATTGAGCTCTTCATTAAACATTTTTAACTTTACTGCATTCACAATATCTGAAGGCAACCCATTCCTAAGACCAACCACCCTGTTAGAAAAGTAAAACTGTCTAAGCTAAAGATAGCTACTTACACTGCCAAATTTATATTTGTCCTTCCACTCTCACCTTTAAATAGAAATAGATGATGCATCAACACTATCAATTCCCTTACACCTCATTCAGATCCCATCTAACTTTTTTGTTCTTTTCAAGAGAACACAATAGAAGAGGTTTTATCTTGCCATTATATGACAACCTTTCTATTCCAAGTATTGGACAACAACACCGAAGACCTTAATATTATCAGCATATTTAAGCAATTTGTTTATTGACCATTCTTTTATCAAAGATAAGGAGATAAAAACTTTGCACACATACTACTCCATATGAGGTATAACTAGAGCTGGACAATTAATGAAATTTACTAATTGGTTAATCATTGGGCTCATTAATTGATTATTCTCACATGAGACTTTGATAGATGGAATAATGAAAAGTATTATTAATTGGAAGCACTAATGTTTATTATTTTCATGAGCCGTGTCACTAATCAGTTAAGCTGAACAACCCTGAATTATTCAAATATAATAGTAAGTAATCATAACATTAATATTTCAATAGTCAAAAACAGTAATAATCAGAAACTAATTTCAGGTAGTTGATTATTTTCATCATATTAATTTAATTTGATTAATTGGTTATTGTACATGACACTAATCAATGTTTATAGATAATCAAATTGCCCGGCTATAGGTCTAACTAGTGACTTATACAATAAAACCATGGCCTTAGACTTGTAATCTATATTCCTTTATATATGTATACAAAACTCAAAATCTTATTAGCTTTAAGACTGTCTTGAAGGCTTAAAAGCTGTATTAACTGATACACCAAAATCCTTTACTGCATCCACATGATAAAGAGGGCTTTCATCAAATTTTATGTGTAATTGATATTTATTACGTAACCCCACATACATAACCTTACTCTTATCATAATTAAATGATAACTAACCTGTGTTTGTCCAACAGACCACTGATAGCATTTTCTTTACAGCCAGTCAGACCTAAATTTTTACGTTATCAGCAAACTTAACCAATTTCCCAAATATGTCTTTATCAGTGTTATTAATGGAAATGAGGAATATGAGTTGATTCAGCACAAAACCCTGAAGCACACCATTTATAATATTAGTCCATTTAGACTGAACTCCTTAAAAAAAACTTTTGTTCCCTCTTACCCTTGGCAACACTCAATTCACTTAACTAACTCATTTCCCATTCACACTGAGGTAATTTTCTCACCAGTCTGTTATGCAGAACCTTATCAAAAGCCTTCTGAAAATGATTTCACGTTTTTTGTTTTCAATGCACATATGCATTAGACTAAACTAGTGCTTGAAGTGGGGAAAAGAGGAAATGGGATGGTTTGTGAAATTTTTGAAGTTTCTTGTTTTTCATGTGTGTTCTTTATTTATTATTATCAAAGTAACTAAAATGCAAAAATGAGAAACATATTAAATTAGATTGGGTATGATAATGAAAAATTTGTAACCATCAGTTTCCATACTATAATATTGCCCTTTGAACCGTGTCTAACAAATAATCTGGTCACACAAGTTGTAAACCACTCTGCAAACATGTAATGCACAAGCTGCTCGCAAGTACACCCCATGAAGAACTTTTATTATTACCCAGTCATCACATTGACTGAGCCTGTATTCAGAGAGTTCATTTGCTCCTTCCTTGTACTACTTTGTTTTATTTCTGTCTCACTCATACACAACATTAAGAGTCTTTTGCCACCACAAATATTTATTTCATCGTCATTGAACCATTCTCTTCTGAGAAGTTTTCAGTCTACTAAAAGATAGTAGGATGGATTCAGGTCCTCCTGAAAAGAAGTGGGGTGGTATCCCATCTCTTCCTCCCCCACTTCAAGCACTGGACAAAACCAAAGTTTAAACTTAATAACTTTGTGTGTTAATCTTCTGTTTTATTTTATGATTATCCCAATACTTTGCATATTTGTTCTTTAGTAATCTTTTTATGTTTGTATGGTAAGGTAATTTCTCAATATAAAGATATTTGTATGAGATACCAAACACTTCCATACAAGTTAGCTCTACCTGTAAATTGTTTTGGAAAGCTAATAAGCTTTGAAAAGAACCATCCTTAACATCAACCCTTTCTGTACAAGCTGTTGCATTTCATATCACCTTGATTGTGGAAGGAAATTTATGCAAAATACATATGGTTACTCTGAGCATTCCTCACAAAATCTTGTAATATTTTGTTAAAGTTTATAAGCATTTTGTACACAAAGAATGACATTGTTTTAATTACATCTTTTTAATAAAAATGTTATTTATCAATAGTAGTTATTTGCACTCAAATTGCTAAAATAGTTCAAATACAAGGTGATTTTTTTTAAGTATAAAATACTTTTCTTCATCATGTAGTTTTCATATTTCATTTGCATAACCTCTAGAACCTCTTAAATTAATATCAAAAGTTTTTTTAAGGCAAATGTTTAAATTTTATTTTTCATTTTCTCTACCATATCACTAATTGTAGATATTATCATTAATGTACAATGTGATGAAATATTAAAATTAGGAAATATAAAAAAAAATACATACCTTATAATTTTTTGCAGAATATCTTTAAAAATATTGTTTTCATTACATTCATAATTTCAGGTCTTTTCCTTTTCATACATAGTTAATTTAGTTTCCATTCTTGTCCTTTACCATTTATTCTTCATCTCGTCATAAGTCAATGGTGCCCTCGAGGCATATTATAGTGTCTCTGGCAGACATGCGCAACCCTTTGACAAACTTTTCATGCACCTCATAATGTTGTAAGCCTTGATAACTGATGCAAGGTATGATGTATATTTTTAAAATGTTTAAAGACTTCAGTTATGCATTTTAAAACATAACTAATACATAATTAACTAAAATATAGAAGTAAGACATAAATACTATTTAAACTGTATCTCTAACTATAACATATTTAGGTAAGAAACAACCATAAGTGCTATAGTCGATGAAGCAGTCAACAATACAACAGTCAGTTACGTGTATTTTGTGATGACAAGTGCGCACCAATTTCAAAATATCTGTTATTAGATTACAATGTAAAATGAGCTCTTTCTAATGACTATATACATGCAAATGTAACCTCTCCATGTGAGCTATAAAACCCCCAAAAAATCTGTTGAAGGTGGGCATGGCACCTGTCAGGGGTTGGCAAAATTTATTACTTGTTTCAACTCATTCATTCAAAGAACTTTGAAATGTAAGAGTCAAAAGGTTAAGTAAGCATTTTATAGTCTAGACATACATCTACACAAAGTATAGTGACAAAGTAGAGGATTTTCTTAGCTCTTTGGTCATGTGATAATACATCTGAAGTTTAAATTGGTTTTTAAAAGTTTTTTTAAATAAAGGCTTTAAAACTTAGATAACATAAAACTTTGAATTATAACGTAGACTAAAATGTTCATTTAATTCACATAATTTGATAGCAAAAGTGTTGAATTAAATTTTGAATGTAACATGGTGACTTGTGCAGAAAAGTGTTTAAAGGGGTACCCGTTGTGTAAGGGTTAACAGCTGAAAATAATCTTTCAGTTGAAAGATCTGAATTGAATTCACACATTCTGAAACTGTAATGCAGTACAATATCTTTATAATTGCACTAAAATCTGAGTAGCTGTAGAATTATTAATGTTATATGAATTTAAAATATGTCTCAAAAATTGTGTCCTTTTCTCTAGGTTTTGATTGGATTGACAGGTTCCCCACTAGAACTGCAGTTACTTAATCCTCATCATCTTAGTGTAACTGAATGTGTTACTGCTTTAGTAGACATTCTCTTAGACCAAGAACCTAAAGTTACCCTTGTACAGAAAACACTTTCACTTCTTCAGAATTTTGGTGAGCCAAGCATTGCTTTTTATTCTGTGATTGCAGCACAGTGTTTGCTGTTTTTTTTATTACTAAATGAATTAAGTTTCATCTACTATCATTAATAAACAAAGAACGAAAACAATGGTAATTACATATTTAATGAAAATGCATTTTTGTCATTATACCATTGCTAATGTCAAGTAAGATTTTATTTATTTTTCACTGTTCTAATCTATGTATGTATAAGATATTGCTACAATCTTAATAAAAATTTTTAAATTATAAATTCATAAACAACATAAACCTGAAAGAAAATTGAAAGTTTTGTATGGTAAAAAACAAAGATGTATCTCTAAAAAATCAAAGTATATATATGTAGGAAATTGATTTGTAGGATTTTAATGTACTTCTCATTTTCATGCCAGTGTTTATTCTTACAGTAATTGATTTTCTGTTTTACTTGGTTTTTCAATTAATAATGTTGTGAATATAATTTCAAATTAGATCTGAAGTAAAAGTGTTCTAGCTATAGTTTATTTAATATCATTATTTCCTTTTGATTTAGTTGTGTGTGTTACACACATTTATACATACATGCACCCCATACTAAAATAGGCCCAATTTAATATTTGTTTTTATTATGTAAGTTTGCTTCTGACTCTAGTTTAAACAGTAAGATCAAAAGAAAATATTCTTAGTTAAAACAGTGTTTTAAAATAAACAGAATGGCAAAAAAAATTCATACTTTGATACTTAGACATTAATATTTAAAATTGAAGTGAACTGTCATTTCAATATTTGGTTTACCCATTATGTTGTTATTTATATTTCCAGTTGTTATTAAAGAATTAGAACAAGTTTACAGTTTGAAGAAAAATATATTTTCTTACATTATTGGATTTCCAGTTATATCTGATATATTTCCTTAAATGCAAAGTTACATAAGTATATATATATATATATATAATATTTTTGTACCCATCTTCAAATTATACATTATTTATAAGGATGGATCCTTACAATAATGTCACTTACAGGTTTTATAAACAACAACAAAGTAAATGAAGTCTGTTTAAAGTAATATGTGCACCTGGCATGCGGTTTTTAATAATTCAATGTAACTGTGTAACCTAATGTTTTCATAAAAGTTAGCACACTGTGAAATAGCTAATAAGCTGTGATGTGTTATGAATATACACTTTAACATTTACCAGAATCCAAGTTTTGAAATTCTTACATTTTATGCAGTAAAAGCTAAAGATTTATTACAAAAAGAAACCCATATTGCTAAAGGCTTACAACAACAGGCATACCAGTATATTCATAACTACAAACCAAAAGTTTAGAAGTAATATTTTTCTCATTACAACTTGCGCATTTTGACAGACGATGTTTAAAGCTCAGTGTTTCGTGATCTTGCAGAAAAAAAATCATAATATTTTTCATCCACTGTTGGAATTAGTACTTCCCTCAGTTCCTTGTATTTTTGTAGTAATCCATTTCAAATATAATACTATTAGCTGGCTAGAGTTGGCACTAATTGAACTTCGAACATGGGTAACTGGGAGAATTGTTTTGAACAGTGTATGACTTTGGTCCATTCGTTGCTTAGCTTGCTCATCACATATACATGACCTTTATGTAAATACAATTGAAATGCCATGACCTCTGTGATAAATATACAGTGTTAGACACGTTACTGAAAAAAAAAACTCATTACATTTCTTTTTCTTGTCTTGTCCTGCAAAAAAATTGTAACTGTTCTTTACTTTTTTAACTATATGACTGGAAGTTAATTTATTTAAAATATGTCAGTGTGGTTGCACAGTGTGCATGTGTGCTATTAGCCAGATAAAAATTAAAATAAGATCTCAGTGTCAATAAAGCTTGTATGAATGCTATTTTGTGTCCTGATTTTTGAAATTGGTCTTGGAAGTTGGTCTCAAAGGATAGTCATATTTGACTCATTGTTTAGATATTTTATTTACTTTGAATGAAGAAAATAAAATTTACTGTAAAATATAGAAAATCACTAATGATTATATACAACAAAGAGAGGCTTGCAAAAAGTTACTACAATATGATTAAAAATCTAATTTGTCAGAATACCTCATTATTGACAAAAAATAATAATATCTCAGTAATGTGTTACTTAACATAAGTATATAATCTGGTTGAATGATGATTTTATTTAGGTTACATTGTAATTACAAATAATCAGCCCATGCAAAAGCTACAAATGGTGATTTCAAATGATAAGCATGTTGCAATGCAGATCATGATGTAGAGCTGATAATATCAGCAAAGATTGATTTATAATTCATATGAGAAGGTCTAGCTGCATTTACTAAGAATACTTTATAGTGATTATAAAATTAAATGGTTGATATAATAAGTCATGTTCCTGTAGGAATTGCATGATGGATCAGAATCTGCATATGCTTGTCAGTAGTCAGAGTGCCATCATTTGTGTGAAGTGTCAATAGCAATGGCTGAGATGCAGCCCTAAAATTGTACTGATCCCTACCATGCTTCGCTGTAAATGTTTTTCTTTGACAATGATACCATTCTTCTCTCTCTCTCTTGTCAAACCAACTTCTATTGATTATTGCCAAACACTTGAAACTTAGATTGATCAGTGAAGAGTGCACATCTCCAACTTTGTTCATTGCATTGTTTTTGGATTAATGCCCATTTCAACCTTTTGGTTTGGGTATTTCTTTTAAGCAGTGGTTTTCTGTTGTTGCACATCCATTGAGAGTACTTAATGCTAATGTGTATCTTACTTCAGATTTGTATTTATAGCAAGGTCGTTTACAAGATCTGTACTTGACTGTCATCTATCTCATAAAGAAATAAAGCTTCAGATAATTAACATCACATAAGTTTCAGTTTTCTACTTTGAGCCCTTCTGTTATTAATAGTGCTAGTTTCACATATTCCTTTCAGAGTCTTGCGTACATCCCCTACTGAACCTTGGAATCTTGCCACAATTTTTTGCATGAAGTACATATCATGATTAGCCAAAAATTAAACTTTTACATGCTTGTCATGCAGTATTTCAGTTCTGATACCTATGACTGGACTCACACTACTACTACTGAATATAACATTTGTGATAAAAATCATGTAGACAGTGTTGTTTTTTACATATTCCTTGTAATTTGTTCATTTTGGATTCAAAATCACACAAGTTTAAAAATAACATTTCAGATCTATCTTTTGTTTTCCACAAGTTATTAACTGTCCAAGAGATGGTTTGTACAAGAACCCCTCAGTTGGGCTGGACAATAACATACAAAAGATTTTCTGAAACACTATTTGTGTATGCAGTATGATATTTTAAATGTTACTGCTTAGATGCTTTTTTGTATCTAAAGTGTAATTACTAGACAACGTATGATTGTCTGTGTTCTTATAATGATGTAGAACTTCCCGATTCTTTGACTGATGAGCAATCAAAATATAAGCTGTCAACATGTGACTGTACTCTAATGAAGTTCAGTTTCACATAATAAAAGGATGACTTTTTCTATATTAGAATATAAGGACTTTATTCATTAAAATATTCCACAGCTAATGTATTAAAAGTGTTTCAAAAGTAATTTTTCTTAAAATTTAATTTTCAGTGAAAAGTCCCTGTTTGAAAGAGTCTCTTTCCTCCACTTTTCACATTCATTCTGGTGTGGCAGTTTTCCTTCAGAATTATGGAATTAATGACAAGGATCTTATAATAACCCAGGTAATAAGTCAGAATTTTTCTTTTTTTATTTTTCATAGTTTTTTAATTGTTGTAGATAATGAAAAAGATAACTGCTATTTGGCATTAATTCTTTTAGAATGAAAAATATTTTAATGGTTAATTATTCTTGTGAAAGTTTGAAGTATATTGTAGAATTTGATACCAAACTTATTGACATACATTCATAAAATAGTAGTTCAATAAAATTTTGAATGTAAGTCTACAAACGTGATGACATGCCCTTTGACCCCTGACAATAGGAAGAACCATAGAGATTGAGTTAAACTACTTAATAGTAGTTAATAAATCAAATTTTAATATTATATAAGTTTTAAGCTCTTATTTTTTAAGGAAATACATAAAGTCCTCATTCCTAGTATAAGAATCATGTCATTTGTTCTCTAAGTCTTCTCCCTTCTCTAGTTTGTTTACCACCCCTCTCTGAAATATGGAATTACTGTAACTCACTCATTATAATATTGGTATTATTAAGGCAAAGTCCAATTTTAATAGCTTTCAATCTTTTTTGTTATGGAGTTATAAACTAGAAAATCAGACCCACTTGCTGAGCCTACTTTTCATATCCTTTTTTTTTTCACAAATTGACAATACTTCTTTCTGACATTAGATACTACATTATTTATAAGCAGTAAAAAGACAAAGTTTATTCTATCAAGTGGTGGATTATATTACTTTATTTTCAGTACAGAGTATTGTGTATTTCCTCTTCAGTTTGAAAGTTTCTCTTGCAGTATTCAGATCAAGAGGCTTGAATAATAATTTTAAGACCTTTATGCCATAGCTAGAAAGCCAGCTAAATTATGATAGTTATAGGATATTATTTGCTTTGTGCATGTTGTTATTCTGTGTTCTTAGTTGCATTATATAAATAGATAAAAATTATTTAGTGTACTAGTACCAATAGTATTAAAAAATGTAGGCTTAAATTCATTGGCAACTGACAGCAAAAAAACAAGAGGTAAGTACTATATTTCTTAGACCTGTGTAGCAAATTAGCTACATTGTTTACTAGGTTAATGTTTAATTGAACTGTTTTTATGTAAATGACAACGTGCACTCTTAGTTAGGCCAGTGTAGCAAATTGTTTACTAGGTTAATGTTTAATTGAACTGTTTTTATGTAAATGACAACGTGCACTCTTAGTTAGGCCAGTGTAGCAAATTGTTTACTAGGTTAATGTTTAATTGAACTGTTTTTATGTAAATGACAACGTGCACTCTTAGTTAGGCCAGTGTAGCAAATTAGCTACATTATTTACTAGGTTAATGTTTAATTGAACTGTTTTTATGTAAATGACAATGTGCACTCTTAGTTAGACCAGTGTAATAAATTAGCTACATTGTTTATTTAGTTCATGTTTAATTAAAATGTTTTTGTATAAAAGACAACATTCACTCTCAGTAATAAGTAGGTACTATATTTCTTGTTTTTCACATATAGTCTTTATTTGCTGTTATAAGATAACCAAAATCTAAAAATTAGAAATTTATTAGGTTAGATTAGGTAAGATAATGAAAAAAGATAATCATTATTATTCATGAGATATGCTTGCAAGCAGCTCATGTGCTATGTCATTCCATAAGGTAACATGAGCTACATGTTTTCCGAGTGATTTACAATGAGTGTGGCAGGGTTATAAGTTAGACATGGTTCAAAGAGCAGTAAAACAATAAAATGAAGTATAAGTAGATTTATACTGTTATGATCCTTAAGCTATCTAGGACAAACAAATATAGGTTCCTGTTACAATCTACAGTCATTCTAAAAAGAAAAAAAAAAAAAGAGCAATTTAGATTTATTTCATATTTTTTATGGTGATTATAAGGTTGGTCAAATCAACCAAAATCACATAGAGTTAGGATAGAGAAAATAACAGATAAAATATATAGTTTACTGAAAAAGTTTGATATTTATTTATGAGGTTTTAGAAGCTATGCAAATGAAATTTGGAAAATTTCAGGTGAAGAAAAGCATTATTAATATTAACATGAAGATCACTTTGCACTCTGAGCAGTCAACACTCTGACTCCATATATTAACAGAAAAATCTTTAGTGAAAGTACTTAATCGAAAAATATGATTTTTTGTGTACAAAAACTTGTAATTTTTACTGAAAGTTTGCAAAATTTCATGAAGATACCCAAGAGTTATTAAAAATTATGGTATGGAAACTTTAATGATTACTTTGTGGTTAGGAGGTCAGTCAAATTGACAGAGCCTATGTAGAAAGTGTTAAGGAATTAATACTTATATAATATTAAAATTGGATTTATGAACTATGCTTTGATGCCAAATTTATTCACATACATTGAGAATAAAGTAGTTTGATTGAACTTTAAACATGACTGTAAAATCTTATAATATGCAAATTTTTACCTACCTGTAGCAATAAAGTTAAGGATCAAACTTTAATGGTCGGGTCTTTGCCTAGTTCTATAAAGTACTGGGTGTTGAAAACTCGTACTTCACTTTATCATCCCCAGTCCAATGGTTTGGTTGAGTGCCTTACAACATATCATTTCCTGAGTGTGAAGTCCCTTGAATAATTCTAATACATAAATAAGACAGTGCACTAGACTATCCATTCACTTATTGTTCTATCACTGGGGGAATTCCCCCAAGACTGGTGGTCAAGTGAATCCACTGCACTGGCTGTTCTATCCTTGGTGATCCTCTGGAAGTGATCTTGACAGGAACTCTAGATTCTTCATCAGGTTGGCTTTATGCAAGCAAATTCTTTGAAATTTATGTAGTTTGCTGTTCCCTCACTGATATACTTCCAAAGACTCGTGATGGGTAACCTTTGGATTGGAATCTCCATCCTTCTGTAAACCACATCTCTGATTCTTTTGAATACAACACATGGCCTTTCCCAACTCCTGTTTAACTTTAGAGTTTGTCCTTTCTTGCAGAGAGAGAATTGTTCAGCCATACCGTGATACTTCAACGAAATCTAGTTTTATCAGCATTAACATCAATTTTCATTTTAGCACAAAGTGATTTAAGTCTTTCTTAAGTAAAGTCAGGTATGACATCTCTATTCTCCAGATTCATGAACTCTCTTCCAACCATGAATTGCTCAGGACATGCTGAAATATTTGGCACCACTATGACCCAGCCACTAAAAGTAGGTTTATTCCTAATAACTCCTGGTAAGAGTATTTCATTTCTTGGTGATATAATGATCATCTTCCCTGTTGTCACTGGAGGTCCAACCTCTGATGTTGTAATTGCCATGTAGTGCACAGGAATTTCCTGATGATAGACTATGAAGCTATTTGATGCTAGCCTAACATTATGCCCATTTCTTCTCCTGACATTATTTCCCAATATGTACTTTTCATCAGTATCAGCTGCCCACACATCATGAGGTGTAGAGAAGCTTCTTGTTTTAAGGGTATCTTCTAACTTTCTTCTTGCTGGAACTTTATGTCCATCTGCTGTTTGCATCAATCCCTCTTTTTTTTCTTGGTTGCCAGATGCAATTTCCCACCTTTTATTACCAAATTAAGTTAATTATTGTAGCTATAGCACCATTTTTAATCAACATACTGCAGAGCTTTTCACCAATGAACATTGACTTATGGATGGTTTTCCTCAAATAATGAACTTTTTATCACATTTGGGGCAGATGGAGTATTCTTAGTTGAATTCCAACAAATAAAATCCAGAAAATTTCTGTTTTTGTGATCTCTGGTTAGGCCTTTGTTGTTCCTTTGTTTTGGTTGAGCTCAAAGACTTATCATTAGGGTATTGTCTTCTTGATGATTTAATAGCTGTTGATTCCAAACAGTTTTGGCTGTAATAGCCAGGTTTCCCACATTCATAATAGTTACTTCTTTTAGTATTCTTTGGGAAGAGCTCTTACATACAGGCAATGTTCTTTGAAGCTACACTTGAAATGTCTATTATCTTGTGGTTTATTTCCTCCATTCTCTGTAACTAGTAGTATTACTAACCTTTCAGTTCTTCTAGACTGTCATCAGAGGGAGTTGATCTCTCGATGCTACTTAATCTGATGATTCTATGACTTCTAAATAGTGGCTGTAGTAGTTTATCTGCAAGTCTTATAATATCTTATTAATCAAAATCATGATTAAATTTATTGATGTCAGGAAACTATCCAAGTAATTGAGATATTGCCTTTATGACTTATCATTACTATTTTCAATTAAAGTTTATTCAGCTTAATGAATTAATATCAAAGCTCATGAAAATAAACAAGTAATTGAAATAGCACCTTTATAATTTCTCATTATTATTATTATTATTTGATTAATTTATGTTTATTCAAATTTGGACAGGCATAGCTCAATGATTAGGATGGTTGCCCTATTATTTGAGGGTCGTGGATTCAAGTCCAGTTTCTACCATCCAAGCTTTTTCTTTTAGCTGTGCAGGTGCTATAATTGTTATTTTGTTTTTGATTTGTAGCAAAACTGCTAAGACTATCTACCACTGTCCCTAATTTTGAACTGTGAACCAGAGTGAAGGCAACTAACCAGCAGCACCCACTGCCAACTCTTGGGCTACTATTTTACCAAAAAAAATAGTAGGATTGACCATGACATTCAAATGGCTCTATAGCTGAAAAGGCAAACATGTCTGGTGGAATTGTGTGTTGAATCTACAACCCTCAATTCACGAGGCAACCATCTTAATACTGGGCTATGCCAGTCAGGGGGTGTTATAATGTGACTAAGTCCTTTTTTTTTTGTAAAGATTAGCTCAAGAGTTGGCAATGAATGCTGTTGGCCAGTTGCCTTCCCTCTAGTTGGTAGTTCCAAATTAGAGATAGTACCATATAGCTTTAATAGTTTTAACATAACTCAAACAGACTTGTTCAGCTTCAGGTATGTACGCACTGAACTCACAGCACTAAAGCTAATATTACTTGTTTTGGCACAACTATATGTGCTGTCTGCTTGTAGACAACTCATGAATGTGAGGGTATGGCCTAGTGGCCATTGATTACATAACTAGTCATAATGGCGGTTATTTTTTGTGTTTACTTGTTTTGACTGATAAGTAATGTACCTTTAGATTAATACATTGCTTACTTGGAGAGCTTCTGTAATATCTCACCAAAGATTTTTAAAAGGTACTCTTAACTTTTTCAGAAAAGTCCTCAGAAAAATTTCAACACTTAATACACTTGAATTTATATAGTTTTATTTGTAATGAAAGAATAACAGTGAATACTACTACAACCTAACATGAGGTGCAGCTATACTCATTTAAATGTCTAGCTTTATATTGTTTTTGGGTCTTAATCCAATTCCCCCCCCCCCAAAAAAAATGATGTTTTCTTTGATAGCCTTCTCAGTTTACCCTATGTACACAGATGGGGTCAAAATGTGCACACTGCAACCTTGTACAGGGTGCCATTTGAAATGGTATTGTGCATTTGATGTCAGAGTTACAAACATTTGATGATACCCTACATTGCTGATTTTAAAGCAGTTTGTGTTAGAGTAAAAAAAATATCAGATACAGTAAATAGGATATTGAAAATACTTTAGATATGTATTTAGGAGGTTGTATAAGTTACACAAATGCAATTTTGGAATTGTACGATGGAAAAAAAAATTTTTATTCTTCACACGAATGTCACCTTGCACTCTGACTTATTAAAGCCTGACTCAGACTGACTTCAACATTTCACACGCATATCTTTAGTGCAAAAATTTGAGTAACACATCTGAGATTTGTGTACAACAGACTTGTGCTATTGACTAAAAGCTTGCCACATTTCATGAAGATGCACTTCTTAAATTCAGAATTATAGACAAAATTATTTATCCAGTATGGAGTGGGTCCATTAGACCAACTCTGTGCACATTTAGTTAATGGTCTGTGTCATTGTTGACTTTGTGTGACAGCTTGGTAACTGGCACATCCCTTTGAGAAAAACAAGTCTGCATAGTCTTGGCAAAGTTATGCAATAACTCAGATTTTAAATGTTAAATTTTCTACTTTTTTTATTATAATTGAGGGTATTTACAGCAGCTGAATAATTATAAAATCAGTAGATTGTGTTATCATAACTAAAAATGCTATCCCACCAGCTATTTACTATAAATGATCTTAATAAACATCAACCATTACAACAGCTTTTATTCATAAATTAATGTACCAAAGTCAAGATACAGTTTTTTTTTTAAATAATGCAATAAAAGGTGATTAAAATAATAATATAAGCAAATACTTGTGTTTTATTTTTATTAGATAATTCTATATGCCAAAAATCCTTTTGTAAAAATGTACTCTATTCCACAACATCATATGTATGTTTTTCAACATTTGTGGCACTTGTTATTAGAGTTAGGCAATTATTAGTATTTGCTAATCAATTAATTGATATCCCCATTGATTAATTACATTCAATTAATTGATTAGTATAGTGTTACTTAAACCTTGGTACGCACGTGTAAAACGAAGTTGATGGTGGGTGCTTCCAGCCAGTTGCTTTCTTTCTAGTCAGCAGCTCAAAATTAGTGACACTGGTAGATAACCTTAGTAACTTTGCCATAACAAAGACAGTGCAAGCAAATTTGATAGCAATAGGATTCAAACCCAAGATCCTCGAAACGCCGAAACTGAACAAACTTGAAGAAAAAGAAAAAAGGCTAAAATTGGGTAGAACATAGTAGCCCATTATATAGCTTTGTGCTTAACAACAAACATAATAGTTGTTTTTCTATTTGGATAATTGTAATAAGGAAAAAATGTAATAAGTGGGAATCCTAGTTTTGATTAATATACTTAATCATAATTTCAATTAATCACTTAGTTTACTTGACAATAACACGGGCCAACAAGTCATTTTCATCAGATATAACTATAGGTGGGCTAGATAGCACTTGGGATGCTGATTCCAAATCTCTTTGGTTTTCTTCTAGCATGTCAAGTTTTAGTGATGAAACCGATCAAATATGAAAGGTTGTTGCCTTAATTATAATTTAAGTTGTTGTACATTTCTTTTTACATAAGTGTGTACTATATAAGTTTAACCAACTGTATGTTGTGTATAACGTTTATGGGAATTATACTGAAAAATGAATAAAGCTGTAACGTTAACTAGCCTAATGTGTGATTATTACCTAAATTGTACTGAAATTATCACCAGTCATATTTCGATAACTAGATTTGCTGGAAAAAAAAACAAAAACAGATTTTGAAATAAGCGTACGAAACTGGTGTTTACATCTTTGATGAGAGAAATCAGTTCAATTTTGTCAACCAGTGTAATTATTGTAATTCCTGTTCACAGGTAACTGATTAAATTGTCCAGCTCTACTCATTACAGATCAATCATCTGGTAGTTTTGCCTCATGACAACAATTATAGAATAGGAAGCAGTGAAAAAAATATTGTTCTTAATATTTCTCTCAATAATTTTTGTTTTCCTTTCATTTTGTGATTAATGTATTTAATTTATTTTTGGCATAAGATTATTTTGCTATTCTTTTTACAATTTTTCTGATGTACTGTGGTTTAGTGGTGCAGAAAATTTCTAAATGTTTTGCACTTGGTTAAAGTTTAAATGATTTATAACCCACCATATAAACATGAGTATCCAGCAGCAGGGTTGTAAATTTCTCTTGAAAGTTTATACTACAACATCTTGTATAGTTTTGTGCTTATTAGTTGATTTGATTTCACACTGTGGGATTACTTGATTACTTTAAAAATTAGAAGCTACTGTAATAGATGACTTGCACATCAGTGAGACTGTAAACGGGTATTAAAAATGGACTTGATTAAAAATAACACACATTTGGAGTGTGTAGATTAGTTTCTGATGCAGAAAAAATACTTTCAAATTGAATACATTGTAAAGGTTATGTTGTTGTTTTGTTTTTTCACTTTGTTATAATTGATTAATAATCGGTTATCTAAATAACCAAATGGTTGGTTGAGACCAAACCAACTTTCAATATAATCTGTGATTACATCCACTATTACTTTTCTGATGTCTTAATTTATTACACTCAGTGTTTTTAGTCAGTGTGCTATGCTGAGTTTTACTAATGTATAAATTACCTTGTAATAATTTTAGCCCTAATCTGTATAGTTGACTTGCTTTTGATCAGAAGTTTTTATTCATAACTAAAATTAGAAAATGTTTTCTATTATTTGAAAGAACTAATTATTTTTTTGTTAAAATCATTTTAGTGCATAATACAAGTTTTTATAATTATCATGTATATGTATGGTTCTAGGTAAGTGTATGGGGATAATTATAAAAACTTGTATTATGCCATACACATACCTAGAACTATACATATACATGATAATTATAAAAACTTGTATTATGGAAGTAAAGCAAACAATTATATCTTCTAGTTATGACCTTTGTACTCAGTTGCTGCTTGACATAGGTTGCCAAGCCTTTAAAAAATGTGCACATGGAGTATATGAAATAAAATATTTTTTTTAGGTTTTATATATATATTTTGAATACATTAATACCATTACTACATTAATACCATATAATTCTACTATAATTTATCAAGTTTAGCAACTAAGATGTATTTTAGTCTAAATAATATGAAATTTTGAGCAGACTAAAGACACCCTTCCTCATTGAAATATTGGTTCAAAAGAAAGAAATGGTGCCAAGCCCATTAAATTGGCTGAGAAAGCTGCTAGTGGGACATTCTGAGCTTCCAATTGGTTATTCATGCCATATATAGAAGTAAGTGTATATAAAGGAGCATTTCCAAAAATGGAAAGAGGTGAGTGGGGTGCCACTGTATTTGATTTATTACATGAACAATATCTTAGCAAATTGAAAACATAAGAGGCTCGTATTTTATATTCTAGCTTGTCAATATCAGTTGCTTGAGTTTTTAAATCATACGAGTCCACAGACTTAGTATTTTGACTTCACAAACATTTAATTTGAACCAGTGCTGCATTAAACATACCACGTGACACACAAAAATCGATGTTTATCTGTGTTTTTTAATATTTGGTTTTAAATTAAGAAATTGAATAATATATAGTACAAAAATCTGAATTATAATCTACAGTTTGATACCAAACTTACTGACATAAATTCATGAAATAGTAGTTCAATAAAATTTTGAATGCGAATCAACAAATGAGATGACATGGCCTTTCACCCGTGATCCATCTCGAAAGGTTTAAGAAGTATTTTCATAAATATGGCTTTATTTTATTTTTGTTTCATGTTCTGTAATGCATGAAATGAGTTTACTTTCATCTGGAATATTTATGGGGTTTTAAATAACTCTGAATAACCATTTTAAAATTGCACTGACATACTACAAAAAAAGCCTCTGAAATACGAGAAATAAAGAAAACAAAGAATTTATATTTTATAATTACTTTCTTAGAATGATTCATCTTTACATAACAAAAGATAAAAAAGGCATGACAAGTGTATATTTTCTTCAAACTTCACCTGCAATTACATCTGAAATTCCAAAATTTCATGTAGTTTATGTAAAATATACAAATGTTTTTATTCACAATATTTTGTGTTAACTATAAACACAGTAAAAATCTATATTTGTTGATTTGATGAATCTTGTTAGAAATAACCATATATATATATTTCTTTTATTTTTTTAACTTTACTTTATCTGTTTGAAAAGCAAAATTACATACAAAAACGAACAAACCTGACAAACAATTGACCTACTTAACCGAGATGAACTCAAATGTTAAATTCCCATCACCTGAGCACGTTATGCTCAGAAGCTGTCCTGTTGCTAAGCCTAGTTTTTGCCATGAACCAGTCCTCAGTAACTTATTCATTCATAAAAGTAAATTATTCAAATATACATAATAGTACTGAAGTATGAGGCAATAGTAAAAGGCTAGTTTGCACAGTAAAACAAGTTCTGAAGCCAGTAACTGTTTGTGAAACTTTTAAAGGACAATTGTTGTGAAATGTTTGATATGCCACCCTAATGTTGAAGATGTTACATGATACCAATGGCTAACAACTACATAAATTGTTTAGATGTTTATAACTCTTGATTCTTGGCCAACAGAGGTTTAAAATTTTGAAGTGGTTAACTTGGATACCATGTGACACACAACAGATATGACCCATTTCATGAAGAAAGGTCACATGTATTATACTGAAAGTGTCAGATTTGAAAAACGTATTACCTTCTACAGAACTACAGAAGTTCAAATACCCATCATTTGCTTTGAAGTGTAAATTTTTTTTCTACTATTGCAAAACCTAAAGCTTAGGTATCATAATAAAGTTTAGAAAACATTTTACAAGTGTATTTCACAGATATGCATAAAGTTGAAAAAAAAAGGGTGATGTTTTAAGTGTTTCTCGAAGCTTATCTCGTATAAGAAGCTGAATGATCTTTATAAATCTGACACTGGATCTAAACTTCTTAGATGATAGAAGAAAAATGAATCCCTCTCACACACACAAATATCAATTTAAGGTACAATTCATTTTATGTTATCAACATTAATAAGGTAGAACATTCACTCTGGATGTGTCCAAGATCTAACACTTTAGTAGGACAGACCTAATCAAAGATATTCAATAACCTCATAATACTTACATCTGTTTGAACAGGAATTCTAGTAAACTCTCTAAACAGCTTTCAAAATACTCTATCTTTATTCCATATGTCACTACTTCTAACAATTGAAGACACTGCAAAAAAAAAACAGAGTAAATACATGAAAAACAAATACAAAAAACAGTAGTAAAAAAATGCCATGACTTTTCTACATAAAGTGCCATGAAGAAATCTGAACCTGTAACAATCCTGGATTTTTCAGATGTTGATAAAAATTAACTTTTGAGCTTGTGCATTTTGGTATAAAAACTATTCTTTTGGATATTTACAAATTAATCTAAAACAAAGTTTTTTTGTTACAATTTTTATTTACTATCTTAATTTTTATGCCATATACTTACCTATAACCATACATATACATGATAATTATAAAAACTTGTATTATGCCATACACTTACCTAGAACTATACATATACATTTCAGTTACTGTTCTCTGTTTTAAGAAAAATAAGTTTAAGAACTTATTTCAAAATAGCAATAATCTATATATATATATACATAGTGTAAAATAATTGAAATTTGACTGTATATTACAAAATACTAATCGACTAAAACACAGCCAAGACAAGTTACATTGTACAGACCAAAGGTCAGTTTTATGTTATTTGATATGGTAAAATAAATGCACGTGAGCCGCGTAACTGTAACTTCTGTACTGTTAGCCAGGCACAGCTGAAAGGTCAATATAATAAAAATAATAAATATATATAAATGTATAATGTTATGAGATTTAAGCTATTTAGTCTAAATATTTATGTTTTCATGTTATATTATGTGTTCATTCTAGAATGAAAGAGGCATAATTTATATTTATTTCCTAACTTTTTATGGTGGTTGCGAGATTGTTCAAATCTACCGAACCCGTACAGAGATTAATTACTGAAAATAACAGATAAATATAAAGTTTTTTCTTAAGGAACATTTTTG
>NW_013668561.1:77420-81271 GCF_000517525.1 Limulus polyphemus
ATTTTCTGATGCATAAAAGTAGTTTTAATCTTAAAATGAATATTACTTTGCAAGATAGATAGGCAACATTCAAAAAGGAAAAAAAAAAAACACATGAGTAAAACATTGCTTTACAAACCTTAAGACTTGATAAAAAAAAATTGATATTTTGCACATGAAAGCATTGTAATGTTTACTGATAATCTGCCAAATTTTGTTAACATTCGCTTTCTAATTTAAAAGTTATAGAATGAAAACTATAACAAGCACAAAATGGTTACGACGTCGGTCCCAGGGACTGAGCCCGTGCTGAAAGAGTTAAACAGTGCAAGTTCACTTTTTGTACTGTATTCACATTATTATTTCATTTTGCCTCGTTATACTCACATAGATTTGTTGACCTTTGATCATGTATTTTAATCCCTCCTCAACTTTACCACTTAGATATCTTGATAGACCAAGAATTAATGTATGAAGATGTTCTTTTCTGTTAATACTGTTTGAACACTCAAAACTCTGAATTTGGTATTGTGGAAAATGATGAGAGAAATTTGTCATTTTGTGCTTCTTCTTCTTTTTTTTTTCACAAATATTTCCATAAATAGTTAAATATTCAAATAGGATCATAATCTACATGAAATTTACTTACAGTTAGATGGTTAAACTTACTAAAAATGACTTTATAATTATCTTACTTACACATGCAAAACTATTTTTGTTTATATGCTGAATTTCTGGTGTTCATTTTGCCAGTCCTTTTTAAACACAATTAGTTATGTATTTGTATGTTACAAAGTATCATGTTTTAAGTATTTTCAAATACCTTACTTTCTGATAATTCTTTTAGATATGAATAGTCAAGTATTGCAGTATCTGTCTCTCAGTGGAAGGATTTCTTAAACTTAGGCAACAGACTTTGAAATTTTGTTAAATTATTAATTGATTCACCCTAAAAAATTGCTTTAAAAGTAGCTGATATGTTTCAATTTACCTCTGATAAAATAGGTAATGAACTGATAACTCAATACAGGGGTGGGAAAATGTTGGAACGTTGTAGGAACTTAAGTAGCCAGGGGAATAAGATTGCCCAAAATGTGTGATATGGGAGTAACACATTGACACACAGGAATTAGGAATTGTAGAGTTTGTCCTTTGAGTTTTAGATACTTTTTACTATTGCAGAAAATATAAAGCTGTTATGTAGCCAGGGGAATAAGATTGCCCAAAATGTGTGATATGGGAGTAACACATTGACACACAGGAATTAGGAATTGTAGAGTTTGTCCTTTGAGTTTTAGATACTTTTTACCATTGCAGAAAATATAAAGCTGTTATGTAGTGGGCAAATAATGCTAAGGTGACATGAACTCTCAGTGAACATTTTACTTCTTTAATTCATTAATATCGGTATCATTACATGTTGCAAGTGGTTTAGAGTTCCAGAGGTAATTCATTCATAAATGACAAATAATATCTTAAGTGTTTCATGTAATTTCTATTTTCTTTTTCATTAGCTTAGTATATAACATAGAAATTAATGACAAGGAATTTTTTTAATAACTAAATAGTAAAAAAATCTGACATTGCAATAAATGATGGTTTTAATTACAATCAGTATTTATGAAAGTTATTTGATAGATCACAGAATTTTATAGCATTTTCTGGTGTGTGGATTTTGTGGAAAACGTTTCTTATCCAACAGAACAAATCACTAGAAAATCTACTCTTACTTCTTAAATATCTATTTGTCTCATCTTTATCCCACAAACTGCATACCAAAAAAATAGAATATAACTTTTAGGATTTTGCTTTGATTGAACATAATCAATACAATGACACTGGCAGCTCAATTTTGTCAGGAATGGCAATGCCACATTATTGCATATATATATCTTTGTGTGTGTGTTCATGTATTTCATGGTTTTTAACATTCATCATTAGGATTTTGCAGCATAGCACATAAAATATCCCATGTTCAAACTGATAAAGATAATATGGTTTGCACTAATTAATGCTGCCGTGAATAAATACTTAGGCACTTACACACAGTGGCAAACATATTTAAATGAATGCAATGATATTATTACGTTGCTTTTGTTTACAGTAGGAACCATATGTATGTATATATATATTAAACAGTTTCAAGATTTTCTAGTTTTTATTATGTTATATGTTCTTAGATCTGGCAGTCAGATTTACTGGGCTTCTACTGTAGACAAAAGGAATGTAATAATAATATTGTTGCATTAATTTAAACATGTTTGTTATATCAAAGATTAAACCCTCCTTGCTGACTATAACTGCAAATGTTAGAATCATATTTTATGTTCAAATTACAATTACTACACATTTTAAATAGTGAAGCTAAAGAAGAAAAATGGTTTCCAAGTGAGGAATCTTTGGTGGATAATTAGCATATTTTCAGTGTCACTGGTCAAGTTGATTGGATTGTAGAAACTGTGAATCCCATGAGAAATTTCAGAATATCAGAAGTTTATTTTGATATTTAGTTCCACTGTAACCCCAGTAATGTACTGTCCAGATTTGTTTATTTGTAAGTCAGCATTAAACCAATTACATATGAATTGTTCTTTTTCTTCAGTTTTTTAGTGCAGTTTCTTTGCTCTTATTTGTTTCTAGCAGTCATCAGTTCTCTATAACCTTGTGAATTTTGGCAAACACTTTACAGATGTCTCAAGAAAGCTGTGAATGTCTTGTTCCTTTCTCTCCTTCAGTTAGGTTTGATTTCTTTGTTAGAATTTTTCTGAAAGGTGGAGATGGAAGTGTGCTGGAATTAAACCTATGACTGCCAATTGGACAGATGCTTCAGCCTACTAAGCTACTATCTCTTGTATTCACAAACTTTAGTTGTCACTTCATTGGTTATTGAGGCCAGAATATGGCAGAACTTTTGACCAGTTCTAGTTGGCTTGTAAAGCTTCAGAAACCATTTCTTTCTTTTTTTATATATTAAATTGATTTCTATGAATTTTCCTCAAAAAGTAAGCAGATTCTTCAGCCTACTAATCTAAAAAATGTCTTGAATACCACAAGTTTAGTTTTCACTTCAGTGATTATTAAATATGGAATATATAACCTTAATAACTAATGAAGTTAAAGTCAAGACATATGGCACTTGAGATGGAGTAGCATAGTTTGCTAAGGTATCTACCCAAATAGCAGAGCAGTCATGTGTTCAAGTACCACCTGATCTTTGTATATCACTTTTTTTTTAAATTCTAACTTCACAGAACTGTGTGCCACTCTAATAATTTCTCTTTTAGCTTATCGGGTTTATTTGTCTTTTTTTAAATTCCTCCATCATTTATGCCTGTCTCCTTTGTTAGTTTTACAGATTTATTTAGATCTGTTATTCTTTCTCATTCTCAAAACTAATTTTTTCTTGGAATTTTTTAAGCTTCCCTGGAACAGCATCCTAATTAAATTTTCTAAGTATTTCAAAATTCTCAGCTCTCAAGACCTCACAGTCATGCCAATATTTAGAATTTGTGGTCTTACAGACACTTTTCCAATAATCAGGAACACTCGGTTATGATATCTGTGGTTTCAGATGCTAAATCTTCACTGTTGAGCATCTAATCACCACACCAAGGCATGTCATGTAACAGAAGGTTTTTCATTCATTCATTGGTCAGATACCATAGTGAAATCAAATTGTTCCAAAAGAATTGTCTTTATATTGGTTGAACTTTCAGTAGTGATGTTAATGACTGTGAAATTTGCTGCTAGACCTGATGAAACCACAGTAGCAAAATAATAATTAAAGTAAAAGCTCTGTTTTTAATTGCATGAAGAGTAAACTTTTTTTTTCTAATTCTGTTTTTAATCTATGATAATTAGCTCTCTCAGTT